>NC_052504.1:41178243-41291940 GCF_014356525.2 Nilaparvata lugens | reverse complement strand
AGCCTAACCTACTTCATTACCTTATTTTTTTAGACATCTACTCGTATCATGTTTATTCAAATAATTGCTTCAATAATACAGTCATATGCCAACCACTTGGTGAAATTGTAGCATAGAAATGCTAACTACGTGGTAACATTGTAAACTACATAATATCTATATTCTACTACTCTCCTAACTATACAGGGTGTCCCACCAAGGTTGTAACAGCCGTTGACCATAGATTCTTCACAAAATTTCTGACAAAAAATGTTCAGTAAACATTTTTCCTATCGACCTTAGTTTTCGAGATATATAGATGTTCGGTATTTTCAGAATATGCCTACCTCCGGTCATTAAATACTCAATAACTCGAAAACTACTGGTCGAATTTTAATTTCATTCGGGTATCGTTGGAAAGAGTTACAAGTTACATCATGCTCACTGCTTACAGAAATTCAAAATAGCCTCCATTTCTTTTTATGCAACTTCTGCTGCGTTTCATCAAGCTTCGAGTTGCCCGTCTCACTTCATTGTCTTCATTACTTTGAACGGCACTTGAATTCTGAGAATCAGTTCCTCCCTGGTCTCTACAGGTTATCTGTGAACTTTACTTTTCACAACCTCCACATACCCACATAGGAATCCCATATACCCATAGCATTCCCATAGGAATCCACATACCCTGAGATTTTAAATGATTATTTTACTGATTATTAATTATTTATTGAAGTATATTCTATTGAACCTATAGACTTAACAGGTTCCAATTTGTCAAATTCTGATTCGTCCTAAAGTTTCACATATCAGTATTAGTGAATATAATATATTTTATAGCTCACAATATTGTGAATGCTAACAATTCCTGTAATAATTAGTGAGACATTAAATAATTTAGTTATATGGAATAGTATTCCTAACAGATTTTATATTTATATTATTTCATGGGAATATATTTATGTTTTTTGTCAGCATACAAAATATTAGAAGTTTTTATCCATTTTTCTGATTCATCTCGTGATATACAGTTTGAGCTGTCTTGGTACCAAGCATTTTTATTCTACAACATATACAGTTAGTGAATTAATTAAGATTGATCTTATTCAGAGCAACTATTACTTATCATCCTTTGATGATATTCATATTATTCAGCCAGCAAATCTTCACTGATATTTATAATAATAAGTCTACAATATATCATATAAGGATCCAGAGAACTTCTAGAAGTGGCGTAGTAAGTCACAAGGAATTTCGAAAGGATAAATTAGTGTACACCTGTATTCATGATGAGCATTTTGAAACTCAATTAGAAGAATAATAGTTGATTTTCATTACTCTTGATTGAATGTATGGTTACTGATAATCAGTCACTGACTATCTTTTTGATTTCCTTATTGATAATCTTCAATATATTCAAGAGAGCAGCGGTAAGGATTGTTAATTATCAGTTGCTGAAACCCATGGTGTTTCATTATTGAGAGTATTCATGCATCTATCACTGAGCTAGAGCTGTGGTCAGAATCCCAGTATATTTGCAAGCCGGACGGCCTTAACTTTTGCAAATTTATTTGCAAGCTAGGGATAATAGAAACTGCACTGGCTTATTAACTCAAAACCGGAAAAAAATTGACTTAGAACGTTTTTGCATACATCAATTCAAATAATGTAGATAGTGTATTACCGTGTAGTTCTTATTCTGCCCGGCACAACTATCGCAGAATATTACCAGTTTACAAACAGTTGTAGGCAGAATAGTAGAAACAAAATGTTCAATCATGGAGCACACATCATCAGCTCCCTTTTTAGCAACTGATTCGTCATAAGTATAAAATACTGATGTTTGATCTGATAGGATATGAATATTGAACAAATAAAATCTAATTGTTGTTTGTAGTACACATCCTTTGTAGTAATATTGGGAGTATGTAAATTTTTTTGAAAATCATAGTAATGGCTTCCATGTCATGACTCTTTCTTGCTTTCTTTTTGTACATTGATTTCAATTGATAAAAGTTTTCACTTTTACTTAAATGAAGTTTATCGTCTATTCCTAATCTATCTAAGTCATTTTGAATCGAAACTTTATCCCCTTCAGTTGCAGTAGCAATGGATTGTTCATAGGCAGCTCTTTCGGACTTATTAGAGTCACAAGTACTACAAGTATCTTTACGTGGGTACCCAAATGAGAAATTAAAGCCTGTATTGAATTTGTCCTGAATGTGTCATATGATACAATATTATTCAGATTTAAGTCTTGATACATCAACCACAATTTTGATATATTGAGCTCTTCCGGTAAATATATTTTGTCACTATCTTTAAGTGAATAATGGGATTTCTGCCTTTCAAGGTGTCAATACACAGGTTAGGCCGGCCGCACACCAGATACGGCGTGGCATGGCACGGCGCGGCAAGACGTTTTGCCTTGCCGCGCCGCGCCCGATGGTTAAGAGCAGCATGTGGCGCGGCACGGTACGGCAAAGCAATTTGAGGAGACGCTCAGTGGATTGAAGAATTCAGACAAGTGAACTCGTGTGTTTTATAGATTGATACATATTTCGTGAAATCAGTTTTCAGTCTGTGACACGTGAAAATGAACGCAGAAGAAGAAGAGGCGACTGTAATAGCGTTGTGGTACTTCCTTAAGTCAATAGATGATTCCCCCAAGAGACAAATCTGGGTGCATCCTATCAATGAAAAACGTAACATAAAACTGTTTATTGCAGAGCTAAGAGCAGATCCGGAAAAGTTTTATAATTATTGTCGTATGAAACCGGCAACGTTTGATTTCATTCTTGGATTAATTTCTCCATCCATCCAAAAACAAAACACCAACTATAGGCTGAGCATAACTCCAGAAGAACGACTACTGATCACATTAAGGTAAGATTATTTTTATTGACCTATAATTCGTTCATGTAGTATCCCCTAAAAATCGAATAATTACTTAAAATGTATAAAATAACCTGTGGTAGTAAGTAGTAGGTAGTAGTAATAACAACCTCGGGTAGTAAGTTTTCAATCGTTACAAATGCTATTTTTATTGAGAAAACAATACAAAATATTCGTGGTCAATCATGGAAATTGATGATATTGTTGACCGTTAGTTGTACCATCATTACAGTTGACGTCATGCAACTGGTTAATCAGAGGAAAGAACTGATGGTTCAACGTTGAGCTTGAGGACGAAGCCACTGAAGCAGGGGACGGAGTGTAGCAACTCTGCTCACTATCTTGATCATCCAACAGGCTATGCAATTTTGCCATGACCGACGATTTGAAGAGGCGTTGTCTTTTTGGAGAAAGCGTTTCGGCTTCAGAAACTAAACTTTTAAAAAATGTTAACATTGCACTATCAGATTTTTCCTCTCCAGCTTTACGTTTTTCTGTGACAGTTTTTAGGTATTCCACCATTGGTGCAGCCACTATATCTGCTGTAGTTCTTCTTTGTTTTTTTGAGGGGTTAAAGTTGTTTTGATTTTCAATAAGTGGTTTAGGAGCGACTTCAACTTCTCCCTCTTCTTGTAGTTCATTTAAAATGTCTTGGGTCACATCGGTGTTATTTTTCAAAGAGTCATCTAAACTACCTGTCATTTTCCGCGTAGTACCAATCCAAGGTTGGAGGAAGCTCATAGCATCAAATAAGTGCCACTTTTTCTTTAGTTGCTTGGAACCACTGGGTGTCTTTTTCAACTCCTTTACGTATCTAACGTATGAGCCACGTAGATTGGTCCACTTTTTCTTGCATATGTTACCTAAAAAGAAACCAAAAGTTACAAAAGAGCATAAAATAAAATAAAATTGACAAACTTATTTTTTATACTAAAACAAATTAAGTCCTCATCTTAACAATATTATTTGTAATATTTAATTGTGGGAAAAAGAAGATAAAGTCGCCCCAATTCAACTTGTATGCAACTCTATTATCTTGTCCTTTTTTACAGATTTCTTGCAACCGGTGATCGCTTCCAGTATATACATTTCAACCATCGAGTTGGCGCTACTACTGCAGGAAAGATTGTAGCAGAAACATGTACTGCCATTTGGTCCGTAATGTCTCCAATGTTCCTAATGACCGATCCATCACCAGAAAAGTGGAAGGAAATATCAGTGAGGTTTGAAGAGCTATGGAATTTTCCAAATTGTTGCGGTGCTATTGATGGCAAGCACGTACGCATTGAAGCCCCATGGAATAGTGGCTCATTATTCTTTAATTACAAATCATACCACTCTATTATTCTACAAGCTGTTGTTGACGCGGAAGGTAAATTTGTAGCAGTCGATGTTGGAGAAGCTGGGAAACACAGTGATGGAGGTGTATTTTATTCTTCAACATTTGGTCGTTTATTTAACGATAAAAAACTGAACTTACCAAAGCCCAAAACTTTATTTAAGACAAAGACAACTAATTTTCCCTATGTCTTTGTTGCGGATGAAGCCTATGCCCTCAGCAGACACATGATGACCCCCTTCAACAAGAATTCTTTGACACGAGAACGAAGGATATACAACTATAGACAATCTAGAGCACGTAGAATTGTTGAATGTGCTTTCGGTATGATGGCGAAGAAATTTCGTGTTTTCGAATTGGCTATGTTAACTCATCCAGATAAGACAAAAATCATTGTGTTAGCGTGTTGCGTTCTCCACAATGTAATTAGAGTAAAAGAGGGTACTATGAGTCAGGTGTATGACGAAATGATGAACATTGAAGTTGAGTGTGACAATAAACAAGAGACTTCGAGGGCAAGAGCAGCTAAAGCTGCCTACAACATCAGAGAGAACTTTAAAGAATACTTCAACACTGAAGGTTCAGTACCATGGCAAGACAAAATGGCTTTTGTATAAACAACATGATTTGTTATGGACTATATTATGTATAGAAGATATGTCAAATAAAGTATGGCTATTTCTGAACGGATTAATGTTGCTGTTATTTTATTCTTAATGCCTTACAATATACAGTAAGTTTCATCAACATCGGTCAATGTAAAAGTCTTATACAGTATCTACATCGATCCGCTTAGGTATAAGGAACATACATGCAACAAAATATAAAATTCGGTCAACGCGTTTAGCCATTATCGTAGGACAAAGAGACAGACAGACTGACAGAAGTTTCTTGTAGCCATTTTTGGCCTATGCAACAATAGTGCTAATATTAGGCCTAGCATAAAACCTACAGGGATAGTTAGTGGGGAAAATTCTTAGCTTATTTCGTTGTTGAACTATCTTACTGTGAGGTAACACAGATGTAAATTAAAATACTCGCACAACAGATAGTACTAAAGACAGGCATATAACAGTATAACAACACTTACCTGGTACACTCAGCTCTTTGCCAATGTCGTTCCAAATTTTTGAGATGACGTCCACATTATGGTGTTCCTTTAACGATGCATTGTAAATTGGTGGGTTGTTTTGTACATAAAACAACAACCTGTCAACATCCACACTAGTAACTGCATCAACATCATCCTCCTGGCTTGCCATAATGTTTGACAGACAAACAACTGCTACACCCAGAGAGAATAGAATCTAACCATGAGTGGCCTTGCCAATACCGGTTCTACAGCGGACTAGGAGACAAACCCCCCAACTACGTATGGACCTTCCTCGCCCGGCGGGTCTGGCATAAGTGTGGCCAGTTGCCGTTTGCCAGCCAACCGAACAGCTCACTTCTCGTAATGTCGATTTGCAAAGTGATTTATTGATTTATTGTGATTTATTACAAGTGTTGTCTCGTCTCGTATTGTGATCTGGACCCGGATCCTGGAAGCAAGGAGGATTTGGACATGAAGGTAGGCCTATGTTATTGTGCACTTAGCCATTTTAATTGTTCAACTTGCCACCCGACGCCAGACAACTCAAAAGTTCTCGATGTAATTAATGATACAGTCCACAAACCAGATTGCTGTTTGAGCCAGCCTCTGTCGATTAAACATTGGTCCAACCGTCCGGAATTGCTTTGTTCATCGAATTTGAATAGGACTTAAGTTTGAAATATTGTCTAATAGGTTTGTCGTTTTTTTTGCCTATTTTATTCTTGGTTTGTTCTGTGTATATGGCTTGTTTTTGTCGTCGTAGATGAATATACGCTTTAATTGTGGTATTCTTAAGAAATTTGGGCTCAATTTAAGTTGGAAATTGAGTAGAACAAGTAATATTTTCGTAAATAATTGTGTCGTAGTATTATTGCGTAAGATTGTTGCATTGGCGCCACAATGCTGGACTGGCAAGTTCGTGTCGATAAGTAGAGAAAGACTTATACGTCGTCTAGCTGTAACAGTAACTGGAACTGTTACTTTTTTCAAAGGATACTTGCAGTTATTTGCATTGATTATTGTCGTTACTTCGTTATTAATAGCAGATATTGTTTGTTCCAAGAGTATCGATACGGTATTATTAGCCTTGTAACCGATCATTTCTACCGAGCATAAGTTGAAATGCTGGCTTGGCTTGTATGATTAGATAAGCCAGCCATTGTTCGTTCCATTGTGTCGCCTGCTCTCGTGTTTTCCCTCTTATTCTTGTTTGGTTCTTTGTCTAACTCTCTTGACGAGCGCTCACTGTTATCGCCTCACTATGGGTGTTATCGAAGATTTGACATTTCAAAGAGATGCATTAATTCGTAAAATAAAACAGATTAATGAAATTGCCGAAGCTGTCGAAAAAGATCCGAAAAATAAAAAAATGAAGAATTTATTGAAAGTTATGGGTGAGCATATCGATCACCACCAGGTGGAGTTCAATGACATAATAGATAAGATGCAGAGCTACTATAACAAACAAAATCCTCGATTGGAAACAAGTGACCTTGAAAATTTGATGAGCCAATTTGATGACACTTTTTTCAATGTCAAGGCTATTCTCGAAACCTTACCATCCACTCAAACAAATTTGAATATTAGTTCTTCCAATGTAGCTTCTCCACCTACAACTGGAAATATCTCGCCAGTTGCCCTACCTAAGCTTCCTTTAATGACTTTTGACGGCGATTTGAAAATTTGGAGTCAATTTAAAGATTTATTCGAAGCCACGGTTCATAATAATGGTCAAATTGCTGACATACAAAAACATATGTATCTTCGGTCTGTACTGAGAGGCGATGCACTGTCAGTCATTTCTGTGGTCCCATTGACAATGATCATTATGCTGAGGCATGGAAATTATTATTGAATCGCTACAATGACTCTTACAATCTGACTGACGCATACTTGCAAGCAATTTTTGATATGCCAGCAGTAATAAGCAACCAGACTCGCTACGAAAATTCATCACTCATTTAGCTGAGTATATTGCAGCACTAAAACCAATTGGTCATGCAGTTAATGACTGGTCGATTCCGTTATTATTTGTCTTAAGTAAAAACTGACTGAAGAATTGAGAGAGAAGTGGCAGAGACTGCTAAGAAATGGAACAGTATCCGATTTGAAAAACTTCCAATATTTTTGAATGATGAAGCTGTTATTTTAGAGGCTACTAAATCCACTGATTTATTGGGATCATCTACATCGTCAGAAGCCTCCTCACGTAAGCAGTTGTAAGTCCTAGATTTTTCACGTCAGAACTGTATTGCAATTGTATGTTATTCAATTTTATAAATGGTCCGTTAGCTATGTCAAGTGTGTTTAAAAGTCTTGAATAACCTATGACTATTGATTTTGATTTAGTTTCGTTAATTTTCAGTCCATTATTCTCAGTCCATTGTACCAAACGAGTCAAGTCAGCATTGACTTCATCAACTGTGACGTCGAAGTCATTTTTCTTGCAGTGCCGGTATACTTGCAAGTCGTCGGCATACAGGTGATGTCTGGTCGTGAGTAGAGTGCTTGTCACGTCATTTATGTAAATGCTGAACAGCAGAGGACCCAATACCGAACCCTGAGGAACTCCTCTGTTCACTTCACGCCACCGTGAAGAGGCATCCCCAACTCTCACACACTGACACCGACCCTGAAGATAGGACCTCACCCATGCCACAGTGGAGTTGGAAAAACCTAAGTTTCTGAGTTTATAGAGTAAAGTGGGATGGAAAATGCTATCGAATGCCTTACTAAAATCTATTAGGACTAGAACTGTTAGCTCTCTACCATCCATAGCCCTACGAATGTCGTCAGTGACTCTCAGGAGTGCAGAGGTGGTGCTATGACCACTACGGAACCCCGATTGAAAGTCACCAATCAATCCAGAACCATGGATAAATGAGCTTGATTGGGAGTGAACGATAATTTCCAGAACCTTGGACAAAACGGACAATAAGCTTATAGGCCTGTAATCGGATGGAGAGAGAGGGTTAGGGATCTTGTTCAAGGGAATCACTATAGATAGCTTCCAGTCATTAGGAAAAATGGATGTTAAAAGTGAGGTATTGATCAAATGGGTGAGAAATGGGAGGATAAGAGGAAGGATAATTTTGATGAACTTAATTGGGATACCGTCTGCACCAACAGCATTACTCTTCACTCGATGAACAGCCAAGAAGACCTCTTGCTCCGTGACATTGGAGAAGTAGAAGTCCTCATTGGGATGAAAATCAGGCAGAGAGTCAAAGTGAGCACGAGCTTGGCCCAAACCCACAGGGATGTCAGTGAAGAAGTCATTGAGATCATCTAGTGAGTGAGCTACAGTCGGTACCTGCCTCTCCTTGCCAGCCCCAATCTCCCTCAGAGCACGCCAAAGAGATGAAGTTGATGATCGCTTTGAGGAGATCAAGTTACGATAGAATGTAGCTTTCGCATTTCTAATTGTTTGCTTGCAAGAGTTCCTCAAACGCTTATAATGATTGAAATCATTGGGGCTTTTTGAAGCTCTTGCAATTTTGCACCAATAATCTCGATCCCTCATTAGCTGGCGTATCTCATCTGTGAGCCATGGAGCAGGATCTCTGGTTACTCTGCGATTTTTTAAAGGAACATGTTTTTCAAAAAGAGAAACTATATTGTGGTTAAGAATGTCCAACATAACATTAACATTGTTAGTTTGGAATATCTGTAACCAGTCAAGGTTAATTGCATCATTGAACAAATTGTGGTAGTTTATATTCTTGTTATCTCTATAAGTGATTATTTTTGGTTTAGGTTTAGGCCTCCTCATATTATAAACTAGGAATATCATATCATGTGCAGAGAGGCCTGGAAAGGGGATCTGCCCATGGCACACAGCTGCTCTCACATCGGCAACTGCAATAAGATCAAGCAATGTGTCAGATCAAGCAAAAGCTAAGATCAAGCAAAAAACATAGTGGCAGTTGTATTTTGTCATGAGTATCAGGTCCAAGTAAGTCAGTATTGAAGTCACCCATGATAGCCACATGTTCATAGGGCACCATCAGCTCAAGTAGTGCTTCCTCAAATTCTGACATATACCCAATATGAGGCGGCCTGTAGCAAACTGCTATTAACATTTTAACTCCATTACACTTAACCTCAATAAACATGTATTCAGGTCTAGCTGCACGGGAGGTATCAGAGGAAAACTTATGAACAGGCAGCAGAGAACGCTTGACAAACGCGGCAACCCCTCCCCCATTCTTGTGTAGCCGGTCATTCCGAATGAGCACATAATCCTCGAGTGCAACAAGTCGATTAGGGATTGCCGGTTTCAGCCAGGTCTCGGATACAAGAATGATGTCACAATCTTTGCTCTCGAAAGTGTGCCTAAATTCATCTATATGACAGAGAAGGGATTGCGCATTAACATGAGCGATCTTAAGTTGATCCGGGAAAGGAGAGAATGCCCGCTTGAGGGAATCGCCGACACTCAGCGCGGCCGCGCCGTCATCCTGCTGTATAGACAAGGTGGCTGCGACGAAGCAGCAAGGCAGAAGAGGGGGGTGAATCGGCGAAACAATGAGAAGCTACAAAAAAGACACTTACCACATTCATACTGACACACACACACACAAAGAAGGAAATGATAGAAGAAATATAGAAATAGAGATAAAAAACAAAGTAATGTACAGCAGTAAGCAATGAGTCGGAACGCTAGCTACAGGCTTGAGCTGTTCGGCTCCTAAAAGATAAAATTGAGGCTCTAATTCGGTTTTTGTGATAATAATTATTGTGAAAGAGAAAACGAATGACAGATCAAAAGTATTTCAGTTCAAGATTAGATACACAGTAAACTAGAAGACTGTAGGATGTCAATCAATGCGAGAGTCAAATGGAATAAAAGATAGTGTGAACCGAGTCCACTATTACAGATAACAGATAAGAGCAATCACGACAATCCTCAGGTAAATAGAATAGATTGGGAGCAGAAGAAATATGAAAATGTAGTGTGAGAGAGTAGAAGAGAGAGAGAAGGAGAAAAGGAGAGAGGTCCAATAATATATTGATAAGTGAGAGCAGAAAAGTAATGAATAATAGTGGAAGATAAACCACATGAAAGATAAATCAGATAGAATCTGTAATTATTTTAGGCTATAAGAGTATATCATCTAAGTTGTAAGAAAATTGTAGACAGATTACTATCTACCTATTCTTGTGTTTTAGAAAAATAATTATCAATCATTAAATCGTACAGTATTATGGCAAACAAGTATTTCATTATGGCGAACAAACCCAACTTTGATCTGATAAACTGTGTTCCGTCTTGTAAATGTGTTCTGTCTTATATAAGACAGAACAAATTTTTACTCGATAATTTAAAATTTCAGAAAAATATAAAATTAATAAGGAGAACAAAGAAAAGTAATAAATAAAAAATTTTAAAAAATTTGTGAAAAATGGAAAATGAATCAAATAATAATAAACCAATGATAAGTCTTTCACAGAAACATAGATACTATGATTTCTAAATTCAATTTCATAGTTCAGCTTCCACTAAATTTATCAGAAATTTCTCCGAAACATAATTCTATCCCCCTCCTTCCACTTTACCGTACCATC
Organism: Nilaparvata lugens; assembly: GCF_014356525.2. Taxonomy (NCBI): domain Eukaryota; kingdom Metazoa; phylum Arthropoda; class Insecta; order Hemiptera; family Delphacidae; genus Nilaparvata; species Nilaparvata lugens. The sequence continues at coordinate 41,281,069 of NC_052504.1, read as the reverse complement.
AACAGTCCAGGCGTTTGCTTGGCCCACACGAGCAGCCACCTCGCGATAGAAGCTGTTCCGCTTCCGAGTGAGGTCCTCACGGATGGTGATCGAGGACCCCTTCAGCTGCCGCCGCACGGAGAGAACGGCACGTTTTGTCCGATAACTGATAAACTTTACCAGTATCGGACGCGGCCTAGGTCGCGGCTCGCCGGGCCTTGGATCGACAACACGGCCGGAGCGATGGCATCGGTCAATCAGTGCAGGGTCTATATTCACGTTGAGCCTGTCGTGGCATATTTCAGTCACGATGGCTGTCACGTCCTCACCCCTCACCTCCTCCACGCCAAAAATTCGCACATTGTTGCGCCGCTGGTACTGCTCCTGGTCATCGATCTTGTTTTCGAGCAGCACCTGACGGGCCCTCGCGTCCTCGCGAACGGCGACAACCTCAGCCGCAAGAGACTCCACTCTCGCCTCCAACGCCGACAGTCGCGGTTCAAATGCTTGGATAAAGCGCGCGGAGATGGTATCTGCCAGTCGATCGAATAGATTATCGGCAACTTTATCTGCTAGCCTGGTCAGGAACTCGTCATCGGAGAGGAATGCCGAGAATTTCTCTCGAGCCGCTCCTCCCCCCATCGCCGTATCGCTTCCACCTTTGGACGAAGAGGCAGAGGGGGCCGAATTCGACCGTTGATTTACTGGCACGGCTGGGCGCTTATCTCCTGCAGCAGCCTTATCAATCGAAGCCTGCGCCTTAGAACCGCTTCGTAGAGCTTTTGGCGATGGAAACATGTTACTTTGATTGAAAATTTCTCAATTGCGCAAGATATATGAGGTGGATCGCAACAAGATTCGGTGATGAACTTGATAACACTTTCACACACTATATATGAAAGAATCACGCTGATTCAATGAGAAAAACCGACTGAAACGACAATAGTTTTGAGGAGCCGAAACGAGACGCGTCAAGCTGCTTTCATAACTCTTATCTCACTCTGTGAGAATTGTGAGAGTGGTGGAGGTACAGACTGCAAAAGGAAGTCTCACCAGTCTGTCAATAGGGTATGTCTCCTCCCTATTGATGAAGATTAGGCCTTATTGAAGGGAACTTCAATAAGTTTTAGTGGTTAGTTTTTTTGTGTCTCGTTTTATGTGTGGGAAAGGTTCCCAAGTTGCTTTGTTTCTTGTTTTTATTCTATAGTTGTTATTCTATTAGTTGTATATAGTCATTTATTTCTCGTCCCATCCTCTCCTTTCCGTGGGCCTCCTACTCCTTTTTTAAGTCTCCTCAAGGGCCCCTGAGGAGTGAAGATATTTTCCTTTTTTTCCCTAGTCTCCCTAGTAGGGTTCGTTATAGGTGTTTTTTTTGTTTTTTGTTATTGGAAGTTCTTCCAAGGTGGGTGGAATGTTCGGACATTATGAATGCTTCCCTTTCTTGTCTGGCGTTGTGTGGTGGAGGGGGCAATTATACGGTGATGCGCAAAGCATAAGTGTGGCCAGTTGCCGTTTGCCAGCCAACCGAACAGCTCACTTCTCGTAATGTCGATTTTGCAAAGTGATTTATTGATTTATTGTGATTTATTACAAGTGTCGTCTCGTCTCGTATCGTGATCTGGACCCGGGATCCTGGAAGCAAGGAGGATTTGGACATGAAGGTAGGCCTATGTTATTGTGCACTTAGCCATTTTAATTGTTCAACTTGCCACCCGACGCCAGATAACTCAAAAGTTCTCGATGTAATTAATGATACAGTCCACAAACCAGATTGCTGTTTGAGCCAGCCTCTGTCGATTAAACAATGGTGTTCCTTTAACGATGCATTGTAAATTGGTGGGTTGTTTTGTACATAAAACAACAACCTGTCAACATCCACACTAGTAACGGCATCAACATCATCCTCCTGGCTTGCCATAATGTTTGACAGACAAACAACTGCTACACCACACTACCACTGCCTCTCAACTACGATTCTCGCGCATGCGCAGAACGCTTTGCATTAAGCCTCTTGCCCGAAAGACGAAACTTGACAAGGCAGTACAAGGCGCCTTGCGGCGCCGCCTCGCCACGCCATGCCGTGCACGATGCAGTGTGCGGCACCTCCATTGATAGCAATACAAACCACATCGCATGCGGCGCCTTACGGCAAAACGCCGCGCCGTGCCGTGCCGCGCCGTATCCGGTGTGCGTCCAGCCTTAGGAGCAACCCCGACAAGCCCTTTAAGAGTGTATCTATGCTTGTAAGTGCTATAAATTGATTGTTTTCCAATCATTAAAGCTGGTTCTGCAGCATACACTTCTGTGCAGTCAATAATTATTCTACAGGATGTGATATCCGAAAAATAATTTGGAAGGCATGACCTATTTTTAAATAGGGAAGGTACAATATTTTTCATCAACCCCACACAAAAATGGTTTTATGCAGTACATGAAACCAAGTAGTTATATTTGCTACCGTTGTTTCACCTATCTGAAATTGAAAAGCCAACTCCTTATGAGTTGGATTTCTTTTCATCTTCATCATTGCCATCAGAAGCTGGTCACAATGCGGGATCATTATGACCTTCCACCCTAGAAAATAAGCTATCTCACTAGCTGTGCACAACTGCAGAATATAATATTGAAAACTGATTTGTGAGGTAAAACTGTGTGGGTTAATACTAGTTTATCACTATCACAAATCATAGAGTAGGTGAGTCTTTGCTGGACAGTTTTTGTTCTTTTGTGTTCTTATAGTTCTTTTTCCAAGAGATATACCTCCGCTTCCAGTGCGACAACACTATTGCTTGTAGTTGGTACACTGACATCTTCTTCAGCACCTCAATTGGATGTGGCTCCTGCACAACTTCTGTCTCTGTTTCTGTGTCTAAACTTAAAAAAATATAATTCTAAAATTAAAATATGCTAATTAATAAAACAAATTAACTCATCAGTGGTCTACAAGTAAGTTTATTACTGTGAATTATCATTAAACACCACTTAAAAAACTATCTTGTTCAATTCCGGTGTTTAGTTATACCCATTCCTTCAAGTTATATTTTTCCATTTTGGTTACAAAATGAGAATGTAAGAAAAAAACATCAATAATTCTGTTCTCTAGAATTTTTGTTTAAATCGTAATGAAATGAAAATATAAACTCCCACAATTCATTTCAAAATTTCTTTGAGGCAGCCTCATGGTCGCTTGTGAGGGCATTTATGACCGTGTTCAATCAACATGTCGTTGGCAGCTTTGCAGATGTCGACACTTCAATTTTATAAGAAATATTTATTTATGAATATGTCATTAAATAGAATTTAACATGCTATTTCAATTTGGAATGAAAAAATGTATTAGAGAGAATTGAATTGATGAAGAGGAAATGATAATAGTATGAAAAAATGTAAATATCGTTGGCTAAGAGTGTTGACCAGCTAACTCCATTTCACGAAATTTTACAGGAGAAGAAAATAACTTCCCAGAATGAGTATAATTGTACAAATGGAATAATTTTCAGCATTAATGATGAACTGCATCTTATTCTCAACTTAATAAATACAAATTATCGGAGATTTTTAACTCTCCATGATTTTATTGAGAAAAAATGGAGTTAGAAGTTTTTATTTTTGAAAAAAATGTCATTGATGTGGAGTTAGCTGGTTTTACTCAAAACAGCTTTAGGGTGAACATAATAGGCAATTTCTTTACGTAACATTTTTTTATTATTGTAATTATAGTGAAAAACATGGAAAATAAAATAATACAACTAAGTTATATAATAGTTTGTCAGCTCGTAAGTTTAAATAGAAGAGTTTTCAAATAAAACGGAAGATGATATCAATTATCTTGGTGCGGAAGGTTGTCATAGTATCCGCGATAATCTGAATGTAGAATCTTCTTAATTTCTTGAAGATCTCCATATTTGCGAGCTGTTATTGGAAGCCTACTGTGATGAAGTTGTTCCAAGTTGGACCACTGTGGTCGTTCTACAGCAGATTTCCTTTGAGGCATAAGATCCCAATCATCACTAAATCTCAGTTTATAAAATATGTCTCCCTGAGGTGTATATTTTATTGCCCGAAGATCTGTCACTTTGGAGTCTCCCTTTTTCTTGCCTGGTCGGATGCTGTTGTATGCCATGATGTTGTTGAATTTTTTGAAGAAATCGTGATCAAATCGTTACTTTGAATGGACGTAGATTTTTACGAGCATTCTCACAAATACTGACATATTCAGCCGGTGCATCAATCTTCTTATTCCTTTAAGATCGCTCAATAAGTGAATGCATGCTGTCTGCCTCCATCTGCGTATGTCCAACTTCGAGATATTTTTGCACAATTGTTATATTTTGAGAGACAGCTACAAAAAGCAATGCATTAGCCAAAATATTGTTACGGTTCTGGTAAACACAACCATCACTGTATATTATTATTTCCAAGTGTTCAACGTTCACTTTTATGGATGGTAGATATTCCTCTATCAAGAAGTAGGTCCAAATAGATGCAAACTCTTCAGAATTAACACCACCTTCAGTCTCATTCCATAAGAAACAAAAGCCATCATGGCTATTTAAATCATAGAAACATAGATTATGTACTTGCAATTTAGTTCTGTAGTATAGAGTACTGATGTTTGACTTGGGTGCCATTAAAACTGCTTGCAAGTCAGCTGTGAGAACATGACTCTTCCCATTTTTATCCTTTTCCTTCTCATCCCTGGCCTCTATTTTTCTAGCAATATGCAACTGATAGTCATCTTCAGAAATAGTACCCACCTTATATTTAGCACATTTTTCACATTCATCTTTTTTTGGTTTGAAAAGAGTAAAATTACGTGAATCAAGTCCTTGTCTGAAAACAGTTCTAGATAATGGCTTTATATTATTTGATTTACACCAATCATCTACATAAAATTCGTAAAGCGCTTGAATAGTTGGCCATTCAGGCAGGAGATATTTTTTTGAAGTTGAAGCTCGGCAATAGTGGGATTCCATGACAGGCAGTGCATCCAAGAAAGCATTCTTATTGAATGAAAAAGACTAAGAAATTGTCAAAAAACCACTGATTTATTGATAATTAGAAAGACCGGTTTCGGTTATTACACCATTGTCAAACTCTGATAAACTAAAACTAAATACAAGAGCAGCAGAATTTATACTAGTAGGCGAGTACTGCTATTGGTCGAGGGCATGAACGCCTGCCATTGGCCTATTAGAAAGACCGGTTTCGGTTATTACACCATTGTCAATGGTGTAACCGGTATTTCTGATTGACAAGTATTTTTGCAGTCCCTTTCTCTTGAATACTTGGTTTTTTCACGTTTATTGTCAATGAAGATGTTTGTATTATCGACTATGGAGCCAATCATATTCAAATCAAAAATTTTCAAAAACGCGTCCAATTCTGTGGCTGTGTCTCGGGCAGATATTTTAGGACATGGAAAGATTTTAACAATGTTCTTTGCGCTGGTTCTAGATTGTGATGATACTGGTTTGCTGCACCAAATTATTTTCTTTGTCCTTACCTATAAAAAACGAAAAATCATCTGATTCTGGAGCACCAGGATGTTCAAAGTCCATAACCTGTTCATTTTCTTGTTCAGACTCAGAGTCGGTAAGTTGGTGGTGAAGTATTTCGTCCTCAAATTCATTTGCGATATCTGAATCGTCGATATTCTCTCTGTCCGGTTGGTCCATATTCTCTCGTTCTTCATCTTCAAGTTCTTGGAGAAGCTGGGAAATATCCTCATCTTGTACAAAACGTGCCCTGAAAAAATTGAAACTCAAATTAAAATTCTGGTAGTTTCGGGCTGTAACCCCCCAAAATATCTAAAGAAATTTATTTGAGAATATAAATTTCTTACCAATATAATTAGTTCGAACTCCCTGGTCTGGTTGAAGTTACTTTCCTCAAAACCATTTACGTCTGTGAACAGACGCCCTACTCACGCCCCAGTGAACAGAATAGCCTACTTGAAACAATAACTAAATGTATTATTCCTAGCTGAAACTTATGCGACCTTGAAAATTCCATCAATATGCTATATATGATTCAAAATGATGGTGGAAATAGCGAAAATATGTTAAAAAATGATATCTTCTAAGAATTTCTTGAAGACTGTTCTAATGATTGAAGAAAATTATGATGCTCAAATTAGATACTTATTCATTCCTATCAACTGCCACTAGTCTCATTTTAGGAAAAATGGCAGGGAATCTGTATTATTCTTGAGAAAATTTCATTTTATTTCAGGATTATTGGGATTATAAAAGGTTTCTTAGAAAACTTTCTTAGTGCAAGAGAAATAGCAAGACATTCTCTATATTTATGCCTAGTGACATTTTTGTATAAAATTGAATAAAATCACTGAATTTGAAATAACTTGAATAGCCTATAGAGTCCAGTAATATAGGGATGAGCCCCTTTCTAAATTCAAAGTCAGCGGTATTTTAGAGGTTCCCGTCCGGCCCTGGTTCAATCCCCCCCCCATAAAATAAATTTCCAGATCCGCCACTGTTGGGAGATGGAATAAATTTCACCCCTGCTACCTCCCACCTATTCCCCCCTCTAACTACTTACTAGTTAGACAAGGAATTTTTAGTCTCTATGTTTAGAAAATCGGTAAAAACCCACGTTGATACAGTCAAAATACATTGTACTTACATTGCTGGTGTTGATCTTGAAGCCTCACATGAGCAGGCGCCTGCAGCACTGAATGCGGTTGGTGTAGTGTTGTGACAGGGCGCGTGCTTCACTCCGTGCGGCAAATCTGACTCCTCTCTTTGAATGACTGAACACGACTGACAGGAAGTTATTCTATGACATTTCTTCATGCGAGCCAAGCGGAAATAAAGTGAACTAGGATTACATCTAGCTCCCAAGGCATTTCTCCCACTACTTCCCGCCAAAATTCAAACTTTACTGGAAATGCCGCATGCAGTGAGGCTGCGCGCCCGCCGAAAGGATATTCTAGAGGCTTTAGAAATAACAAGAGTAATTAAGGAAAATTCCCAGTATAGTTTAAATGACCAGATTCATTTCAACCAGTACAACACTACGAATTTAGTTTTATCATAAAATTGTAAGCATACATTAGTCAATAGTTTCTCCATTTACATATTTGTTTTATTATCTTTCACACTTGTTTTCTTGGTTCTTATTTTGTACTCAAAGTAAATTTTATTATCATGACGATTCTGTTGCTTAAGCCGCCATTTTGTCACACCGTTGAGGGGGAGGAGACTGTCTAGCTAGGCCAATGGCAGGCGTTCATGCCCTCGACCAATAGCAGTACTCGCCTACTAGTATAAATTCTGCTGCTCTTGTATTTAGTTTTAGTTTATCAGAGTTTGACAATGGTGTAATAACCGAAACCGGTCTTTCTAATTATCAATAAATCAGTGGTTTTTTGACAATTTCTTAGTCTTTTTCATTCAATATGAATAATTACCACAATATCAACTTCTCAACTACACAAAAAAAAAGAAAGAAAGCATTCAGTTGTTTTTTCATGTCTTCAAAAGGCTTCAATGTACTTTCTTTTACAGTTCTCAGCTGACTTGGCTTACCATCATTTTTCAAACTATCTTTCCAGTTGAGGACAGTCCATTTTCCTACACACAGTGTGTTCAAGAACATTGTTCTACATACTCTTATTTTCTCATCATTAATCCTCAAATGGTAAATTACAGACTGGTTCCTTCTTGATTCGTCTACATTTACTCTGTCTCTTGCTCGTTTTATTGGCAAGGTGGTAACTACATTATTAATGTACAATTTCTTTTCACCCCAGTCAAACGATTTCCAGAATTTTTCAAAAATCATCCTTCTATCTCCTTCTGTTACTGTAGAACATTTCATGAGACCATTTACTCTGCTCTTGCATTGACATCTTCCTTTAATTTGTCTGGGTTCCTTGGGTTTATTGTAACTCCACTTTCCATTCTCTTGTGTACGTCCCAAGTATGGTCTGCCCTCTTCTCGAAGTTTTTTGTTTTTTGCAGCAAACCATTCATTGTTATTCACAAGAGACCTCTTCTTCCGGTTTTTACTTTTCTGTGGAAATTCATAGTCCGAGTCAGAAGAACTATCAGAGTAAGGCACTAACAAATGAGTCCTACTTTCTTCATTCAGTTGTTCTTGAACAGATATTGTTTCTGGATTTGTAGGTTCTGAATTAAAATCAAAACATTCTTCAACTAACAAATTCTCACTATTGTCATAAATGTTGTCTGTTTGGTCGATGATTTCAATTTCAACATCATCAACAATTGAATAATGTTCTGTGATAGTTTCTAAAACATTAAAATCATCAACTGGCACTGAGGTTTCAGCTGTATCCACGGCCGCAAACCAGCTTGAAGTATCAGGCCTATTTGTTTCCTCCTCTGCTGTATCGATCACTGCAATTTTGTCTCACCAGATCAACCATGCGCTGTCCACGGAACATCTGAAAGCAAAAACAAAAGAGAAAAATTATTAATCTAAGTTATGAAATGAATAAAATGATAATCATTACCAGAATCGAATTCAAGAGTCACTCACTGGAATAATATGTATGTGCATTATATAATCATCATCAATAGGCTAAAGCCTACGGTTCTTGTTTGGTATACAGTTAGATGCATGGTTTGATTCAACTAATGAAAGTATGTTAAAACGTTCAGAGTTCATATTCCAACCTAAGTTCATAAGTCGAAAGTTTAAGTGTATAGGCTATTCCAGGAGCTAATAGACTATTTATATTCATTTAGCCTACATACTCAAGCGATTTTGACAAACTGGTTGATTGATAAGCTAATACATGTGAATGTAAATTGATTGAGCATAATAATAAACAACAGCATAAAACTGTGAGCCTAATGACAAGTGAAATTATACTTTTCTAATTTTCATAATTGACAACAATAATAGTTTTATTTAGATTGACCGATTTATAAAATACAGTATTCAAGAGAAAGTCTCGAAGTAGGGTTAGAGTCCCACGCTAAGAAATATTAGAAGATAAATACATTTAGAACTATTACAATAGCCTAATTATGGTATAACAAAATTATACATACCTTGAAATAATAATGAGATCCACATCAATGCTATAATACTGTTCTGAAGTCTATTTGATATCTATAAAATCTATCTGAAGTTGATTTGTATCACTTTAAATAGCGTGAAAAGCACCAGCATGTGTGTTTAGGTTATTGTTGCTACACAACTTATACCTGGACATGATCAGCTGAGTGGAGTTGGCTGTTTTTCTGTTTCAGAATTCTCTATGGTGGAGTTGGAAGGAAACATTGGCCCATATGAATAAAACCAGAGCAAATGCTCATGAGCAAGAGCATGGAGCATAAGGTAGAAGCAAAAGCATTTGCTCATTTTTATATGAATAAGCTTTACCTTTTACTCTTACCTTATGCTCCTGAACTCTGGAGCAAATGCTCACGTATTTTAGAGATTTTTCTTGTAGTAGTCTATTAACTAGTAGTCTTGTAGTAGTCCAAACTAGCTTCAACGCACTTGGCATCATCATCAGTGGTAGACTGAGGAAACCGGAAATTGTATAGGGGAAGGAAATTCTGGCTGGTCAGTTCAGGTGTGGCAACACAATATGTGATTCAAATATTAAAAAACAAAATAAATTAGAAACTAGATAGACTACTGTAGTACATGTTCTAGCATAAAATATGAAATCAGATTTTTAAAAATGAAATATAGGTAATATTAAATACAAAATCAAAAAACTAAACCTAGCTGATTTGATATGTATGTGACCAAAATCCTAATTACCTAAATATGTCTCTTCTATTTAGAGCCGTTATCTATAGTCAACCACAATAATTTTGGTGAAATATAATTATTATGAATCTAAACTTAAAACAGTGTTAATTGAACATCAAAAAATTAATAATAAACTAGGCACCAACAAACATAACCTATTCCTAACTGTTCAAGAATTCTATGTACTGTACATAACCTAAAGCTATAAGAAAATTGTGTAATCAATCTGTGAATCAAACTTAGCCTCCAATAAATATGAAGTATAAATGAAAATAAACTAAACCTGACTGTTCATATGTATAGCCTATATAAACCATTTTCTATTTACATCTTGAAAATTATTATTTGAAAATAAAAATGAAAATAAACTAACAACAAACATAACCTAACAGTTCAAAATTCAATATGCATAACTATGAGAAAATAATGCAGCCAATGAGAAATAATATGGGAATGATTATGTAGGAACTAAATATAGCCAAAACAATTATTAAATGCGTAGAGATCAGGGTTGACCCCCCAAAGCTAAAGGGGTGTCCGAGGGCCCTCAAATTAAAAAAAAAAATAGATGTCCAATACTGATGTTTCAAGGCATTTTAGAGACCAATTTTGACCAACTAAATAAGTTATTTTGATTTATAGAATAGAATTACAGTACCCTTTGAAATTAATAACATAATATAATAAGAATAGGAATTATAACTTGAAACATTTTAAAACTTTGAAATACTTCAACTATACTAGTTTTGGTGATCACACCATCGCCATTTGAAATATTTTAATATGTTTGAAGTTATAATTTATATTCTTATTATATTATGTTATTAATTTCAAAGGGTACTGTAATTCTATTTTATAATATTGTAAGGTGAGATATCGTGTACACAGACGCACATACACTCATACACACACACACACACACACACACACACACACACACACACACACACACCAATACCCAAAAACCACTTTTTTGGACTCAGGGGACCTTGAAACGTATAGAAATTTATAAATTGGGGTACCTTAATTTTTTTTTGGAAAGCAATACTTTCCTTACCTATGGTAATAGGGCAAGGAAAGTAAAAAAGAATAACTAGTACCTCATATTAAAAAGAGGATGCTGGTTTGTATATTTGAAGTTTATGGACTCAGAAATTGTAATTCTAATAATATACTCTATTCAACGAGACGAGATAGTGAAAATATAGAGAAATCATGCTCTTCAGAGTTTTGGTTCTATCTGTGTATTTATTTGTTTATTCATTCATACATTGGTAAAAGTAAATTATGTGTGTTCCGTTCGAGTCTTTTACTTTTACCGTAGACAGATAGACTTCTAGAGAGCATGATTTCTATATGCTTTCTCTATCTCATCTCGTTGAATAGGGTATGCGTCTACTATACAAGATTTCCAATGCACTAATGCACATGACACAACTTTTTGGCGCTCAATTATGTTATTTGACTAGGTTTCTCTCTCAAATAATTCAGGAATGTGATAGTTATTTTGCATTAATATTGTTTAGAACATAATTCAATTTTTTGCAGCTCTTTGCTCATCTTGTTCAACAAAACGACCCAGAACTCACCACGGGGAGGTGGCTGCACTTCGAGTTCCACCCACATCCTACCCAACCAACCATCCAATTAAGCGTGCAAATCAAATATTAACAATATTATGTCCACATATTTATAATACTATCTATACATATTTACAATAAGTACGAATTAACTTCGCTTTTTTCTCTTATGTCTGCTTTCTATTTATTGCTTCTTTCTACTGACAAACATTGAAATTCAGACTTATTTGTGGAAATAAAAGTCTGAATGAACACACCTTCCTTGAAGCTTCCCTCACTACATCACTAGCGCTTCCACTTATATTTCCGCTGAGATCGAGCAGCATCAAGTAGCTTCTTGTCGTTCTTGAAATGTGATATGAACTCTGCGCATATTATTTCCATGTTTAAGGAAGTCAAAAGTTCAGCTCTTATTAGAGTGACAGAACAAAGATTTCTAGTTTTTGTCCATTTCATAGACATATGAGAGAAAACTCTTTCCACATATGCATTAGAAGGAGGAATGCTCAGTGCATATGACACAACTTTCCGAAGCGCCAACAGCTTATTATCGTTCTTAACACTTTTGAAGACGCTCACCCACTTTTGATCAACAGAAAAATCTGAGTTTACAACAACAGGCAGAGATGATTTTATAATACTATACTCATCAAACAAGTTATCTTCAGATACCTTTTTAGACATACCCAATGCTGCAACGTCTTCCATTATTTTTTCAAAAGATATTTCTCCTTTCAATGACAAATTAGCAATACTCTTGAATGGATTTTTGTCTGAAAAATCAAAATGACTCTCTAAGTATGAGCGAGCTCTCTCATAGAACATTGTGAAATCTCTCACAGCTTGTTCATAAACTTTTGTATTGGCATGATTCTTGGCCTTCCTCATGAAGGAACCAAAGAAATTTTGTTCAATTCTTGTATTCAATTGTCCTAACAGCCAACTCATCATCTCAAAAAGAGTTCTGTTGCAGTAGTGTCGGATCTTTGTAGTAGCATATTAGATTTTTCAAAAAGGGAACACACATTTGCACTGAAGAGTAAATACAGAGAAGTCTTTGAATATTGGAGGTCATTAATGTCCGTCAAGGAAAGCAATTCTTTTAGTGAATTTGAATAGTCACAGTTGAAATTTGCTTTTCCCTTCTTGAGTGAGTTTATATGTTGTTTGATTCTTTCCTTAAACTTTTATCCTGTTCTTCCCACATAACAAGCATTGCAGTCTTGACAATTCAACTTGTAAACTCCACTCTTGTCTTCTGAATTTATTTTATCTTTTGAGCTGTTAAGGTGGTTGTTCAAAAGTGGTTTTGAAGAGTAGGCAATTTTGAAACCTTCTCTTTTTAAAGTTTGTCCTACTTTTTCACCAAGTCCTATCTTCTATGATGCTCTTGGTTGTGGGGAAGACTGCTCTTATGGACTTATTTAACATTATTTTATGCAAAATACTGTCAACCAATTTGTAATTATATCCATTATTTACGTCTCCCTGTTCAATTATTTCCAATTCTTCCAAAAACAAGGTTTTATCCATGGGAACTGAAACTAATCTATTGATGAAACTTTTGAAGGAAGCTAGTTTGTGACCTATTGGGTGGGATGAGTTGTTTGGTATTAATGTGTCACACTGTGTGGGTTTTCTGTAAATTGAAAATTTGGGAGAATCATTAGTTCTTTGTATTTTAAGATCTAAGAAGTTGATTGTCCCATTTTTCTCTTTCTCGATAGAAAATTTTATGTTGTTATTGAGGTTTTTCAGGAAATTGTGGAATTTTTCCAACTGCCTATCTGTTCCTTTCCATCATCAACATACCTGTACCAATAGCCTATTTTGTTGGTAAATGGGTTGTTGTTACTGTCCATAATTTGTTTTTCTAGATATCTGATAGCAATGGTGAAAGTGGTGAGTCATTCACCAGGCAGGCTAGACCTGCCACTTGTCTGAAAAAATTTCCATCAAACTTGGAAAAATCTCAACCTTTACACAGTTTTAGACAGTTCATTAAATCTTGTGTCTGGTTGTCTCCAATATTTGTTTCTTTGATGATAGATTCTGCAATGTTCATACTTTCCTTAACAGGCACACTGGTGAAGAGGTTTTTCACATCAAAAGAAACCAGTTTGTTAGTACTTTGAAGCTTTATGTCTTGTATCTTCTCAATCAAATCACTGGAATTCCTTATTGAGTAGGTAGGCTTGAATGTTATGTAGTTCCTGAAGAGGGTGTTGAGTTTGTAGGCCAGTTTTGATGTTGGTGAGTTGATGCCTGATATAACTGGGCTGATAGGTATGCCTGGTTTATGAGTTTTAGGTAGTCCAAAAAAGAATGGTGTTTGGGGGTAACACCATAAATTATGTGGAATCGACAATATCTTTTCATTTCACCTTGATAAAATTTTTATTCGTTTTCTACCTGATACGCTCAATGGTGACAGTTATTCATATTTCTTGACAACTGATCTGTATGAGTTACTCGAAGATGTGCCACTATACACACACAACAAAATTTAGTTCATGCAGGATGGCGCTCCAGCTCATTACACATTATAAGTAAGAGATTTTTTCAATGAAACATATCCAAACAGATGGATTGGTTGAGGAGCCTCAGTAGCACAGCCTGCAAGGTCACCTGACCTCAATCCTCTAGACTTTTTCTTTTGGGGACATATTCAAAGACGCTTGTCTACAACTCGCCTGTAGATACCATACAAGAGTTGAGCACAAGGATTATTTATGGGATTCAAAGAATACGTAAGACACCTGGGATCTTCGAAAGAGTTTGGCAGTCCATGACAAGATGGCATTTTAAATTAGGGGGAAAATTTTGAAAATCTACTGTGATGTGGTTAGTGTAATTTTTTTGTTGAATGATAAAGTAATCTCGAGGCAAAAGAGCCTGGACCATTAATTTTGATTGTGATAAGAATGCAATTGCTGCTCGTGTAAAATCTTCCAGACAATTTAATTACTAACACCGAAATCCAAGGCTAGTTCTCTAGTACTTCTTCCAGCCTTCTATGAATGGAAGAAAATATTTTATGAGTCGGTGACTGTCAATGAGGAAAATGTTCCTGGTAGAGTCGTCTAGCCTCACGACTGTTGCAATGTGCAAGACCGTACATTAAATGCATGTCTGCCATTTCACCATTAGTGTACTGTCGACTGGGGTGAAGTCATACACTTTTGGACGTTTTTTTTTTCAAATAAACGCTACAAAACGTTTTTTTTGGAGACATGAAAAATTCATAGATCATTCCTTGACACTTCACCTAACTATCCAAACTATAAAAATAATTTTCAAAAATTCTATATTATTTTTTTTATGGGTTGGGGTGAAGTCGTACACATATCTATTTACCATTGTGTATGACTCAGGGTTGATATAAGGTTGAAGTCGAACACTAAATTGTGTTCTTAGAAAATAGGTTTATACAAAACGATCAATAAATATCAAAAGTATAGACACTTTATTGACAATAATAGGCCTACCATTTAGTTGGAAAACATTAGTTTTTGAAAATTTATTTTTCCTTCAAATAATTTTCATATTCTATGAATGTAGGCAACAACTAGCAACTTGAAATGGTTTAAATTCATAGTACTTGCATAAAATCACACAAACATCATCAAATAAATAAGTACTGAGCTATTAAAAGTATATAACACATAAATCTAAAAGTAAAAAAAAAAAATGAAAAAATATGAACAATGTTTATTCTATAAATGGCAACTGCAAATTTATATTTTCATCTAGCCTCTTGATATTACTTGAATCAATATTTGAAAAAAATACATTCCTCTTCGATTTGAAGATAGCCTCACTGATTTAATGCTTTGTTGAAATGAAATTCCTTCTAGATCATCAATGTTTGGGAATACAAAATAAGTGTCTTTCTTACCAATCTTCTTTCTTGAGAATTTCAGGAAGAGTTTTGGCCTATCATCCAAATCACTGCTGTCCAAAATATCTAGGACTTCCCCCAAGAACACACGATCCTGTTGTGTTGTGACCTGCTTCATGATAAAGTCTCCTTTGACAGGAGATTGTTCAACTGGTGGGATTGTGGGACTTTAAGGTGCATTATTGCTGGTGTCTGATATTCCTTCTGGGTCTGGGTCATCTGCACTGAGGTTTGCTTCCTCTTCTTCTAGAAGTTCACCCATCAGCTGCTCCTTCCAGGTGTAACAGGGATTCTTTCCTTCCTCCCATCTGCTTTCTTCTCAGGGGCGCACAGCTTGTTGAGGTGTTCAACAATGGAAGATGTCCATGGATCCTCCATGTCAGTTGAGTCTTCTGCTTCTGGGACACTTGGTAGTTTTTTTTAAAACAGCATTACGATTCAATGGTGATATACATGCTGTCTTGAAGCCTGAAACTGCATTGGAAGACTGCTTTACTGCTCCTATTTTTTCCAATGTTTCTTTGAGGAGGCATGGAAATTCATTTTTTGGCAGAACTTCTCTATTCTTCACCTTCCACTGATCAAGAACATTCCGCCAAGCACTTTTCAATGGTTTGAAAAAGCACACATCCAGTGGCTAGCACAAATGTGTCGAATTTGGTGGAAGCATCACAAACCTAATATTATATCCACTGTTCAATAACTTCTGCATAAAAATGAATGAACGAGTGAATTTTATTTGCCAAAAACAAAATACAAAAAAGCTTTACAAAAAATAAATATAAGTATATGCTACTGCACTTAAACCAAGATACATAAATTTATTTAATTAGATATAATAACGAAATGATATCCTTTATATTATGAATAATAGTTATAAAATGAAGATTTAATATTTATGTTCACTTGCATAAGTACAGTAGGTGAGGCAAAAACGCCAGCAAAAGGAAGATTCCTTGTGCGCCAGTGTGAGTCGTAAATCAGCTTAATCAGGGATGTAAATGACTTGATAAATTGTCCCCAATGATCACTTTCGAGCCTGTACATTTTTTTGCATATGGTAGAATGATTTTCTCAAACCAGTCCTCAAAGCATCTCTGGTCGAACCAACCTGATGGGCTGGTGTTGAATCGCTCACCTTGCACTCCTCCCTCCACCCAGGTATCATAGGTATCATATAGATGTTTGGCTTTGTAAACCATATAGGGAGGAAAAACCAAACCTGATGCTGTAACAGCCATCATTATACTAATACTTGACTTGGAACTGTCTATTATCCTCCTGGCATGTTCAACTTCTCTTTTTACTACAACTTTCACCTGTACAGGATCATCTCACTACCGTTTGTTTCATCATAATTGTGATATTTTCTGGAGGAACCCCTTCCAATCTTTTTTTCTAATTCGTTGAAATATTTATTAATAGTCTCGTGGTTGACACCAGCTCTGACACGTTAAATGTTCTCGCAGAATTTCACTGTTAAGTCAGTGCTTCTTTTCAAAAAATTCAAAATCCAATCAGTGCCTGGACTATCATTTTCGAATTTTTTTCTACCCTACCCAATCTGTCAAGGTATCCCTGAACAATAACTTTTATGTCCACACTTCGAAGAGGCTGGCCCCATTCTGCACAAGTTAGAAGAGCTTTTTTTTAGTTTTTCATCTTCCTCAACTTTCAAAACACACTGACCACCATATTTTCCCGGATGTTTCCCTCTTCTGTGTTCACTAATTGTTGAGGCAGGAACTCAATATATCTCTGCAGCTTTATGAAGAGAGAGTTCACCATTTCTTACATTGGAAACTGCTTTCTGAGGACTTTCCTCACTGTAGAGTCGGTTTTGCCGAATTCCACTGGGCTTATTAAGCCTAGGCATGATGAACGACTTCACCCCACGAAATCACTATTTTACTAATTTTAACTAATATAAATCACCAACGAATGTTATAAGGTTTTGCAAATACGCACAGAGCATCACAACTCATCAACAAACAACAACATAAAAGTTTGGTTATGAAAAATTGTACAATATTCAGTTCTTCCAAAGAAGTTCATTTTGGTTAACAAAACTCAACCATACAAAAAAATTAAAGAATTTATATTTTAAAATTTTATTTCAATTCAACTTATTTAGTATCTAGAACTATAAATGCACTTCATTTAAAAAAAAATATAATCTAACTTTTTCACAAGCTGTATGGTGGTAAATTTAAAATGTTATGTCATGGTGTATGACTTCATCCCAGTTGACGGTAAGTAATATTTATTTCACCTGTCATGATGAATAAGATATTATAAGCTATCAAAAATTAACCGCAACGGCACTCACACTAACTTCTATTAAAGTACAGATCAACACACGCATTTAATGAGCAATGGAACTCAGTGGAATCTGTAGAAATACTTCCTTTACAGGATTCTATACTTGAAATATTGAAATTGCTTAATATACCATTATATTTACTTAATTTTCGATAATTTCCTCTATTTTTTCTTTTTTTTATGGGTGCTACTGACTTACACCACTATGCATGCAATAAAATGACTTGGTGCCACACACCAAGAGTTGTAGGTATAAAATAACAAAAAATATTAGAGTTGTTAGTCAAACATTCCACAAGTCTTTTATTTAGTAATTTTAAAATGAGAACAAAGTAGAAATAAATCAACACATTGTCATAATAATTTCAGTAGTGAACAAAGTAGAAATTTGAATAAATCAATACATTCTTGTAATTTCAGAATGAGAACAAAGTAGAAATAAATAATTGAGTAAATCAACACATTCTCATAGTTTCAGAATGAGAACATAGTAGAAATAAATCAGGATTATATTCACATTTCATGCACCACTCTCTATAGAGCTGATACATTTTAGAAATGTTAAGTTCTGGGCTCAAATATATACGGTTAGGGTTGTCTCTCCTAGTGTAATGACTTTCAAAACTTGGCAATTTGTTAATGTGATCCTTCACTAACTGAGCTTTTTCTGGAGTGATTTTTTGTGAAGCTACATGCTTCCCCCTTGAATCGACACCTGGGGCATATCCATCGCTGAGTTTATTCAGGGCTCTACAAACTCTCCCATCGCTTACAGTAAAGGTATTAAAAAATAGTTATTTGTATATCTAGAGTGAAAAGTACGACTTTTTCTCCCTGTGGAAAAAGTTTGAAGCCCGAGGCGAAGCCGAGGGCAACAATTTTCCTGAGGGAGAAAAGGTATTTTTCACTCGTGATGTACACAACATTTTTCCTCCATCTACATATTTTTATAGAAACTACGAATAAAATCATTTTAATAACTTACGTATCATTGGTGACAATGTTTCCTAACAACATAACCTAAAATCTAAAACCTAAAAACCGGTCATCTAATTGGCACTGCCGATTGCGCTATCTATCGGCCAAAGTTGTAACAATTATATCAGCTGGGTGTCTAACAAAAATGGCTGACTCCATCACGCGGTTCAGATTTGAATTGCAGATCAAAAATATTAGTTGGCTGGTATTTTGAATAGAATAAAATATTTTAAAAATTATATAAATTTTTATCGTCTACTAATATTAAGAATATAATATCATACAAACATATTATATTTCATGAGTTGATCAAATTTCTGGTTGTGGTATTGAATTCAGTTGACTCAATGACAGACACCTCTTTATGCTTTCTCATCTGAGCTTAGACTTTCAAACCTATTACAATGTAAGTTTTCAAAATAGAGATGCTTCCATGTTATTTAAATGGAGTCGCTTTTCCTCCCTAGGGAGTTTATCTGTTTTTTACTACCGAGAGCGAAAAAGTGACACTTTAGTATCATGTTTCAGGGAGTAAAGTAAGTACTTTAGACAGTAGGTGGAGGAAAAAAAAACGTTTTGCATACATGCACTGTGTTACTCTCATTTCAAATATGAAATAAGTTTGAATCTTTCTTTTCAACTTTTTCTCCGGAGCGAGGGCGTCTACACTGAACAGGGACTTAATGTATAAGGCCACACAAGTAAGCATTTTGTTTCTTAAAATTTGCAATTTCATGGAAATTTTCAAATTGCTTTTGTCTTTCATTTTCTGTTATTGTTGCAAAACATTGTTTGGGACACCGCAATTAACATTCTAGAACAACTTAGGTGGTACAATATTACCCTTAACATTTATATGATTGGCCAGTGTTTCGAAGCATCTTAGCTATCTCCCTACTCGATTCATTTCTCTGCCGTTTACGAGGTTTGAATGGTTTTTCCTCACAGCCTTGGACTTCTTCTCCATTGACTGAAACTTCTGCAGGGCTGTCGTAATCATCAGCCTCTTTAACTGCTGGACCAGCTTGAATGTGAGGACCGGCTTTGATATCTGTGGACAGAAAACATTAGTGTTTGAATCCTGCTTTAAAATATATCAACTGTTTTGTTTATTACACTGAAACAAAGAGTACAATAAATGAGGAAAAGTTACCTTCAATTTCTAAAACAGGAGTGTGACTAAGTTCATGAGTAGCTGGAGTATGACTGGAGGATCCAGGCTGGCTGGCTGAAGCAGGAGTGGGACTGGAGGGTCCAGGCATAGTGTCTGCATAGTCTCGAGAGCTCGTGTTCTGATGGGCCTAGAGTACGAGTGGTCCATCGGTTCATCATCTGGAAAAATAGAAACAACATTATTATAGCTTATTTCCTATTAAGTTACTGATATCTCAGTTTAAGGGCATAAAAGAATGAATTGATATTGCAATGGTTCTACATTATATTAACATGCTTGATAGGCTAGCTACACACACATCAATTTTGGTCGTTTGATTTTTTATTGAACGACCAAATTCCAATGTAGTATAGCACCTGAAACCGTAAATATCGAAAAGTGAAACAAAAAAAAAACCACAGCCTCGATTTTAATCTTTAATAGCTCAAATTGTTCGTTAGGATGTGTAGAAAAAACGCTATAAGTTTTCAGGGCGGGGAAAATTGAATTTAACCCTTTAAGGGTTAAAAAAGGGGTAAAAATGGGTAAAATAAAAAAAAGTTATAAAATTTCGAAAAAATGCGAAAATAATTAATTAAAGGCCCAAATTTTTTTGGAATATTAAAAATTAGTTAAATACCAATGTGAGATACAAAATGAGCCCAACGTAAGGGTTAAAAAGGGCACATTTAT
The DNA here is from genome assembly GCF_014356525.2 of Nilaparvata lugens. Taxonomy (NCBI): domain Eukaryota; kingdom Metazoa; phylum Arthropoda; class Insecta; order Hemiptera; family Delphacidae; genus Nilaparvata; species Nilaparvata lugens. The sequence goes on along the minus strand of NC_052504.1, from coordinate 41,260,704 downwards.
GGGCAACATTTGGTAACTTTCGTTATATTTCAATAAAATTTTTACTGTGTGTGTTTAAAAGGGCAGCGATTTAAAAAATGAATTGAAATGTTTGAAACTTATATATTCCATCATCCAAAACCCAAAGGGCAGCCCTTAAGGGCAAAATGTGTATGTAGCGTTAAATTATCATAAAAATTTATTTGAATGTTGTTTTAATGGGAAGCAACTTAAAGAATTAGAACAAAATTTTTTAAATTTAATTTTCCCTGCAATTTTATGGGTCAAAGGGCAACCCTTAAGGGCAAAAGTGCTAAATTGCATTCGATTTTCATGAATTTTTTTTTTTTTTTAAAGGGTAGCGATATAAAAAATAATTTGAAACAATAATTAATGAAACCAAAGTACACTTTATTAATAAATAAAATATTTTTACAATTTTTTAAATTGTTTAAAAAGTTACATTATTTAAAATATTCAAACAGTATTATCGTCTCCCATAGTAGTTGCTAATTGTTGTTCTAGAATGTCAGCGTTGTTGTTGAGGATTGGTTGTTGATTGTTTGTACAACCAAATTCTCTGCATTTTAAGCAAGCTGGTGAACAGTGTACACCTCCCTTTCTACACCCGCATCTGGATCCACATCCTGTCTCACAATTGCAAAATAAAGTTCTCAGTAGTTCATCAGGAGCTGCAGCTTTTTCCATTGGAATTGGAAGCAGTAAAGAGTTTTTCATTTCCCAACCCCATTGGGTAGGGTCTAGATTCTGTCCTAACCTCGTTTGAACCTGTAAATATGTTCGCTTAAAATTTTGTAAGCAAGCATCTTCAGTTGGTATTAAAGATTCTAGTTTCAAGCTTCCTCTGATAGTATTTCTTATAACACCAGTTATATAAGAATGGCACCTGAAATCATTGATGGACTGAAACTGTGTACCATAGTAGGCTAAAACCATATATCTTCCTGCCTCAAAAATTTGTTCTTCAGTTCGATTTGGCAGTAAGAAAGTATTAGCATGATCAAACAGATATTCCGATGTTTCAAAAGTTTTAATAATTTTTTTTACGATTAAAATAGCTGCAAGTAGTGTCACACCCAGTAAAGGAATGTAACACTAACAGATATTTTGTAGCATTTGGATATTTTTGTACAAAACTTTTACTGCTATAAACTTTCGAGTCCACGGATCCTTGCGATGGTTTGTAGTAATAAATTTCCTTATCTTCTGCATGCAAACAATTTAATAAAATTAAAACATCAATGTCAGAGCATATTATTACAACTTTTCTATCAAATTTTGTACTAGCGAAAATTGCTGTTTTAACAATAAGCAAATCAGCATCAGATACTGCTTGCTCAACGTGTATATTTTTTTTCGATCAGTTTCTCTTTGAGCATTTCAATGAACTGTTGTTTATTTTTGCTGTTTAATAAGAAAAAGTCCCAACCGACCTCTAACTCTTTTTCTGGACTAATTTTATAAGCGTAAGCTTGTTTTTTTTTTTTTTTGCTTCTCCTTGCTCTTTCTGCAGATTTTGTACCATCCTCACTATAGCCATCAAATACAACAGCCACATGCTCTTTGTAATTGCGGCGTATATACCAGTAAAAATTATCACATATGTCAGCAAATTTTTCTTTTTTATTCACTTTCATCCGATGTAGCAGTAAACCACCATCTATTACATACGTGAAATCGTCTGGGTGTCCAAAGCTATCAAAGTCTAAGGGCTCCACAAGATCATATAATTAGATTTTTCACTTTTTCGCATACCATCTTTATCGAAAAGTGCGACTGGATATGGAGCAAGTTCATACTGGAAATACTTAGCGAGATCTTCTGGAGAATCTTTTAATACCAATATACGCTGATACATTGCGTGGGAATGGATAGCTACCTCTGTACCAGAAATTTTTATTTTGCTGTCCATCATTAAAATGGATCTTACGTTATTTTTTCGGGACAAGGATAATTCCAAAAAGTGTTGTCCATCATACTGGACCATAGTTTCAACTCCAACTTCAAATGCTCTGTGAACGTTAATCGTTTCATCTGCAACCACGCCACTGGACAAAGAAACTAACTCTTTATCAAATGGAAATGGATTATTTTCAGTGAAAAATTGTATTATCAATTTTACGTCAGCAGCATCTCTTTTTATACGAGAATCTGTTGAATCTGCGTGCTGATGTGAAGAGTCAAAACAAGTTCCAGTAAATTTTGCGAGTGAAGCAACCGTTAGAGCAGTATCGCATTTTCCTTCAATATGTTTGGCAACATTACTTTCTTCACAAGATGTTTTGAAAATGCCACCACCAACATGAATATCTCGCATTAAAGTCTGCTCGATCGTCTGGTCAGTAGGTATACCAGAAAAAAATTTCTTTGTACGTCTGCAGGTCCAGTACCCGTTAGCAATAAATTTATTATACTCACGTGGATTCATATTGTTTGGAAGTTCAGTCATATCTTGAAGATATAATTGTGCAAATTTTGCATAAGGGAAATGTCCAGCGGAATGGAAAAATGGAATCATGAGTTCCAATGTCTTCAAATGAAGATCCCAATTTCCTTGTTTCTCAGCGCTAATAAAATCGAATAAAATATTTACCATGTGATAATACGTGATCCATAGTTTTGCTGTTTTTCCGCGACTTTCGAGCTGAGTGAATTTCTCTTTCATAATTTTTGTAAATTTTTTAAAAATCTCGTGATTTGTAATGAAGTCAATATCCAATCTTGTTTCGTTATTTTATTTATTTATTTATTTATTCAATCATTTAGAACTACACAACTTTCAGAAGAGTACCACAGGCTTATAAGCCCAAAACGGTTCCAATTCTAATTTATACAACAGTCCAAATTTAGCTAGGTTATGTGTCACTCATTCTCCTATTACACACGCAATTTACAATTCAAAACACACAAAAATTATTTTTAAATTCAAAATACTTCAAAATTGAATTAAATCAATCACAATTAATTAGAAAATTCCAAACTTTGGAAAAACTATAAAATTTTGAGACCGAAAAGACAAACACAACTATTTTCTCCACATTCGTGTAGCAATTGGTTTTCTTCAGTGTCAAAATCGGTCATTCTATAATCGTCGTTAAGATCTGCAAAGTCAGTATTCTCCCGCTCGATTTCATGGAAAATAATGTCTGCAAGAGCCAACTGTATTAAATAGTGTGCACGTACTGCTCTAGCGTAAGCTTTGCCTTTCAACATAAGCTCAACTGAATTCTCTGCGTAACATGTTATCATCGCTTCTTTTAACCCGCTACCAGCCATATTGTGATCGAAGACACCCAAAAAAGATAAAATTGTGTGAAAGCCACCCAATCTTATTATAACTTTTACGCCTTGGAACTCAAGTGGCAAAGCTTCTAAAATGGCCCTAGCTTTGTAGTACAGAGGCTGGTCAAAAGTGATAACGCAGGTTTGCATACCGTTAGCTTTCGCTATTTCATAAGATTTACGCATACTTGTAAAAAGTGTATGAACATCGGATGGAGGTGAGTAAATAAATGGCAAATAATCGACAAGTGAAATTTCATATTCGTACTCACTTGTTAGATTTTCCATAAAACCATTCCAACCTTCAAAATTCATATTGTTGTTATACTTTAGAAACATCCAAAAATTTCTAATGTTGGTATTTTCAGAAAATTTCAATGTCAATTCTTTATTAAGAATTTTAAATTTTAAATGTTTGTAACCGTCCTTAATATTAACAGATCTAGTTTCTAAGGGAATTTCAACTTTTTTAGCAACTTCTTCGGCCGTTGGTATTTTCCGCAAGCGTTCGATGGCTTCTCGAGGACGAACTTTTGATTTGGGTGTTATAATTAAAATACCTCCTAGGTTATGGAAAGTAGACTTTCCATCTAAAGTGTCGACATTAAAGTCCGCGTTGTCATATACGAACTGTAAAAAAGCACCATCATCAATATTAAGTTGTGCTTGCATACTTACAGAAGTTTCGTAGCGCCTAACTTCGTTGTAAGAGCAAGAATGGCCTAAAGAATGGAATAAGTTAATCATTTTCTTGGAACCTATTGTTCGATGCAGAGTAATTCCTACAGCCAAGTGTAAGGGAGAATAAAATGATCTAGGTCGACAAGCAGCTACAATTGAATGAGCTATAGCAGTTACTTTTGTAAAATATTGGTCTTTAATGCTCTTCTTAGGCTTTTTACTGTCATAAATAATATCTTCCAGGAAATTAATTAATTCAATGGGAATATCTTCATTTATATTGGCAAAAGCTGATTCTACTGGTTGATAATGTGTAGGGCCATTTTTATATACTTTATTTTTATCGTCTATAAGGTCTCTAAGTATGTTTTTTCAGCTTTTAGTATTTCCTAATTTTTTTCTTTTTTAGTTTTTTTTTTGTTCTTCATACCAGTGATCGTTCAAAATTTGATCTCTTTTTTTATAAATTGTATTGTGCTTTTGCGACCAAGAATGCTGATAATTTCTATTTCACTCCCATACTTTTTTTTCAGCTTTGCAGCCATTGGTCTTCTATCGGGAATATTATAATTTTCTTCGATAAGCTCTTCTAGCTCCGTAAAAGTAAATTGAGAGTCCGGATTATTGTCCATGAAATCAAATATAATATTCATTGCAGCATCAACTGAGCTTCGGTCATGAACATCTTTTTTTTTACGTGAACATTGAGATGACAGATTTGACAAGCATTCTCTATGATATTTTCCATTTAGTTCAGTTACTTTTTCAACTTTACTTAATCTTTCGTAAATGTCAGAAAAATATTGACTACCAACTTTTTCAATTTTGTCAAGTATTCTGTTTACAATTTCATCATCTTGAACAATACGAAATGGCTTGAGATGCTTAGTGGCAATTTTCCTCTTTGTTGTTATTGACTCGCCACAAATGAAACACGCATTTTCCCAATCAAATATTAATTTAGCCTCACTCAGAGAAGTCCTGGTTTTCTTCTTAGCAGGAGGAGGATTAGGACTGCATTCATTTTTCTGTTTTATGTAGGAATTTGTGTAAAATTCGTGGGTATACTTTCTTCTGCACTTATCATGAGCGTAAACACCTGCAGTGGTCGTATCAAATTCTTTGTAAAAATTATCTTCTCTTTGTAATGATTTTTCTTTAAAATTCGCAAGCTGCTTCTTCCCAATTTTTACTACAGGGCTCTGAATATCTTCGTTACATTCAAAATATTGGCATATTAGGCATGATACTTCTCTGCCTTGTCCTCCACCTCCTGAATCATCCATATTTCCTGAGAAAAAATGAGTTTGCAGAAAATAAAATTACAATTTACAAGTAAAATTTATAACATGCATAAAATTATCATTTATAAAACAAATTTTAAATTTTCTAAGCACAAGAAAAGCTTGTACACCCAATATACTGTTAATATACTGTTTAATTTTATGTATTGTAGTATGGCTCAGGCAGTTAAGTCATGTAGCAGAATACACATGAAAAACAAGTGGGTTCGAGCCTCCTTGAATATATTTTTATTTTTTTTATTTATAATTTAATTTGTAAATCAATAGTTAGTTAATATATTTCGTAAATTATGTACAAATTTTTATTTATTTATAAAAAATATTGTTTTTGTAGTACAATGAAAATTTTTTAGGAACACGTGGACAGTAATGTACATAAATGTGTATAATTTGAAAAAGCAAGTACAAATTGCTGAAAATCTTACCTTATTAAGGCTCTAATAATAAAAATGTAGAATTCTTCGAAATATTTAGTTGTTTTTTATTAAAAGAATAATTATTTAATGCAAGCACATACAATTTCATACACAACAGAGAACGACTTGAAACACAACTATTTTTTATTATACATTACCAAAACACGGTATTAACGAACCACGGTACAAAACCTTGAGTAAATTACCGCGTTTGAAATTTTTTTGTACCCTACTGCTCAAGTATCCAACAACAATAGAAATCCAGACTCCTCTCTAGCGAACACGTTCTATGATCGGCATCATAGCAGGGCGCCGAAGATAAAATACTTGTTTTTTTATAACGAAAGAGAAGTAAAAACAAAATTTTTATGTTGAAAATTTATTTATAAAAAAATTACTTGTCGTTAGTATTTTTGTTTTTCAATACAAGACTTCTCAGCTTAAAATTTATGGACAAAATTGGAGCAATTAAAATTTAATTTAGGGCTAAAAATGGCCATGTTATAAGATACGCGGGTCCTACACGGGGAAAAAAAGTTTCGGAAAACTCGTGGAAATGGCGGCAAACATATGTGTAATTTTATTGTATACTGAATACATTTCCCACTCTTATTTTCTCTGGAAAACTGTAACATTCGTTGAAAAAATGCACGTTTCGAATTACATAAAATTGTCCGGATCAAAAAGTGTACTTAGCAAGTACATCAAAATTTGTGTGAGTATGTGAAATTATATGTTTAAGCACCTGCTATTTGGATTTTCAGTTCGGAAATTTCCCTCGCTTTCCACAGGCCATTTTCTTCCGGCCAAAAAAAAAATTTTTTTTTTGGTCATAACTTTCCTTTGAAGAATGTTAGAGACCTCTAACTGGTCTCAAATTGAAGCAAATTTAAATATTTAAAAAAAAGGTCCTTACAATTTTTTGTGTACAAATTGCCATTTCTGAGAAAATTGGGGGTAAAGAGTGAAAAATGAGAGTTGTCAGTGACAGCGCCATCTTTGATGAACTGTAACTATTTTCCCAATAGCCGCAAAAAAAGCTGATTTTTTTCCAGTTTCAATTAGCTTTCTTTTAAGCCATTAAACTTCATTTTCTGACGTGTACTTTTCGATTTATTAAGGGAAAACCGTGGATTTGAGGGGTGAAAATTCAAATTTTCAAACCGCTGTAACTCCAAGGGAAAGCATTTTCAGGAAAAGTCGTAAGGAAGTTTTTTTCTTCAAATAATATGTAAAATACGATTCCGTTATTTTTTTTTTATTTTCCGGTTATGGCTTACGGGGGGGGGTTACCGCCCCACGGGGGGAGAGTCCCCACCCTTAAAATATATAGCGAATACTTAAAACATACTAACAAAACATTTTAACTACAAAAAGTTTTAAATAAACCTGAGAAAATTTTATGCAAGGTCTAAAGCTTCAGGTGCTATACTAATGGTAGCGCAATGAAATAAATGGGTGATTACAAACACATCGATCAACAATTTTTATCGTACGAACGTCGTGTAGTGGTCGTCTCTTGTCTCGACTAAACACGACGCCGTGTAGTGGTCGGTCAGTGGTCGTGAATACAGTGGCGCATGTGATCAAAGCAGCAACTTCATACGCATCGAATTTTATTCGAACGATAAAAGTTCATACGAACTTCCGAGTAGAGTGATTATAATTATGTCAATTCAAAAAAATCAACTTTAATGATACAAGGCCATCTGATCTCAAGACAGCACCGTAATGAACATGCGCACTTAACGTTTCCATTAAATCAGTTCTTTGAATGTAACATATTTTATGATGATGGTTACTGAGCACTGATTGGACATTTCGAATAACATCAACATAATATTGTCATTCAAATGCAAAAACCTAATTTTTCTAACCTTTTATTTCATTTTATAATGTGAAAATTCTCATTCATTTTACGATGTGAGTAGAATCTTTCCGGTACACAATCAGCTGATCGATTCTTGGTCGCAATCAGATAACTATTGCCGCTACCGGGTCGGTACTCTGTTAGGTTTATGTACTCTAAGGATTCGCTTTAGTTCATCAGTTGCTTCAGTCAGCATGAAGATGAACCCTTGAAGGCTCGTGTTGTAGCTATGTGGCTGTTGAATGGTAGGAGTGAAAGCAGGCGGAGGGTGGTTGGGTTGAGTGTGAGGTAGTATATCATATTGTTGTCTGTAGGGTGGAACTGGTTGAGGTTGAGCATTCCTCTTCCTTTCAGTTATTTTTGAAACTATTTGTTGACTGTCAGTAGACCGGGTTGTAAGGCCGATCTGCAAAGTAGTGGACTGTGAAAGTGTATAGATGAGATCTATATCTGATCTAGGCACTGACAGCTTTTCATTATTTGCTATGAGCGGATTTACAAACCTTGAATGTGTAGATCCGAAAAAATACCTCTGGTTTACTGTGCGTCTGAGCACAAGTAAAACGCACAAAAGTAGTGCAATAATGATGACTAATAATTAAAGAATAATAGATAATAAGTTTCTTATCATCCGTATGTAATGCTGATATTTGAATGTAACTATTGGAATGCTTAAAATTAATGTAGTTGTAATGAAAATAAAAAGAATTAGTAATGCACTCAAGTAGTTTATTGTACCTAGACTTTTTGCTAGTACGTTTAAGAATACTGATACAATGTTTCAAAACGATGTTACCTCTGTGAGCGCAAAAGATTGAGTAAAATACAAAGATAAGTTGGGATATCAATGTTAATGTTGAAATACACAAAAGAGTATATTGAAGCTGAAACTAATAATAGAACAATAATGACAATGAGTAATGATTGAATTGAACGTACAAAATTTAGCAATGTTTAAAAATGAATAATCTTAACCTGACTAATAAAAACAGTCGAGAGACAAAAATCCTAGATAAAAGTCCTGCAAAATTCTTAGTAATCTTAAAGGTAAGAAAAAACAGAAATTATATGAATATGAACAATTACCTAATTTCACAACAAATGAAAACTAGGAATTCAGTTTAGGTAGAATCCAATCGTACCTGAAGCTTTCAAGCTGTTGACTATGTAACACTGAAAGAGGACAAATATAGCAACTTGGCTATAATGTAAGCAGAAGGAGCAGAAAGTCTGTCCAGAACTGAAGGTTCGATTAATAATTAAAAATAGAAAAGGTTGAAAAATACCAAATACAATATTGAAAGGAGACAAAGCTCAGCATATTGTATTACATAAGCGGGCTGGGAAATGACAGCTTAACGCATGTCAAGTTACATGGGGAATATTACTATATGTAGAACACATAAGTAATAATAATAATAGAAGATAAAAAATTGAATGATTGATCGTATTAAATAGTTATTATTTAGGAATAAAAGTTAATCAGGAACAAAATTGATGGGATGAAGACTACCAGTAAACACAGTGCCTCTGAGAGGGTAAGTACAAAAATGTGAATAATAGAATAAGACTTCCCTGAATAATTAATGATGTGTTGCCAAAGTGATAGGCCTACGGTGACTCAAAATCCGAGGATGGAACTTGACTCCTGTCAAGTACATTGTAGTTGCAGACAGCTGCTGGGCTAATAGAAGTTGAACGATGAAGATATCTTGATTATATCCTGATAAACGATGACCGATGCGGAAGAGAACTTGATTTGAGTACGTTGAGATATTGAAAGTTGAGACTGTTCCAATATTAAAATTGATAATGAATATAACGACGAATGAGCACTTCACAAATTGAATGAGTTTCACTGGTTGAATGTTAATTGGAAAAAGGTTTCACCATGAGTTACGTAGAATAAATGTTTGAGGTTATGTCCTAAAGTTGATGTAATTGCAGTGAATAAATATTTGAAAAAAGAGATAAAATGTTCTTGACGATGAAATCACTGGCATCAGTAAGAATTGAGATTGACAAAGTTCGACTAAATAACTGATGAGTAGCTAAGACTGAGTAGCTAAAAATGAGTAGCGGTTGACAATGAAAGGCAAACTGCACTTGCGCAAATTTCCTGAGTTGAAATATTGAATAAGGTAAGCTGCACTTGCACAAGACTTCCCAAGTTGAAAAATGTATCTCCTATGAGCATACAAGATGAATGAATGTAACCGCTAAAAAGTGTGTACTGATGCTCAGTAAAATTGAAGTGATAAATAATAAATCAAAAGTTCATATTGAGGATTGTTGAAAGTTCATGTGGAATTCATGTTGAAATTACTTACAGTTCATAATAATAATGTGATGAATAATTGAAAAACGTTGTACGCAGAAAGCATGGCGTGATTTGCAAAAAAGGACGCTTAGTAGAAAAGTCCCGAAAGGTAAGTTAAATTCATAGAAAATATGGTTGAAAAACGTTCACTGATGAAAAATGCGTTGAATGGTTCTTGAATAAGCACACAAACTAGGACATAATGAATGATGAAAATGGATAAAGTTTTCCAAAGATGGACGCGTTAAATTGAGATGTTACATCGTATGACTGTACAAAAGAAGTGACCCTTCTTGCTTGCTGGTTGAAGAAACAGGAACTGCCCAAAAAGCGGAAACATGACGTCCACGGCAGTCATGAGCACAAACTCTACGAATGAAGTGAACATATAAAATCGATATTAAGCGAACTGAAGGTGTTGAGGTTGAAGTGACTGTTGAAGTATACCAAAGGAGGTTCAAAAACAATGAAAATACAATTCAAAATACTTATAGACGAATATTAAACTAGAAAACATTGAAAGAAGCAGACGACAACTAGCGCTACTATCGATCAAGCGATCAATGAAACTGTGACGTCAGAGATCGCATGACACATGAGAAAGTTGTCGGCGGACTGTAGCAGCGGTAGATTCAAATGCTACAAAAACAAGATGGACGACCATAAGACTGGCTAAAACATGAGACGAAATCTAACATAAAGCTCCCCCCTCGATGCAGGAACAAGTCTTGTCAACCAAGACGTAGCGAGTGCAAAAAAATGATGAGTACGAAAAAATACATATATGTTAGATGAGTCGAATAGAAATACACGAGCAATACGAATAATAGGTGGATAACATGATGAATAAATGCTAATACAAAAAGGACAAGTAGTGAAAGACTACCAAAATTAATCATCTTCAAGTGCTGGAAGCGGAGCGAGACTAGAGATTGCTCTCTTGAACCTACCATGTGCAGTCTGCACTGTAACAACACGAACTTTTCCATCGGCACCTGGATGGGTTTCAATGATGCGAGCTAACTTCCATGTGGAAGGAGCAGAATTGAGATCTTTCAGAAGAACCATGGTGTCAACTGTGAGATTGTCCGATTCAGTAAGCCATTTGTGCTTGCGTTGAAGTGTGACTAAGTACTCCTTAGACCATCTGTCCCAAAGTTCTTGAGTGATTTTTTGAAGAAGTTTCCAACGACACCTGTTATCGACATGGGTGGTGGGCGGGCAATGGAAAGGCAACGCAGTCAATGGGCGACCAACTAAGAAGTGACCTGGCGAGAGATACTGAAGATCTTGAGGGTCCTCTGTAAGAGGTACGAGTGGACGAGAGTTAAGGATAGCTTCAATTTGAGCTGCGAATGTAGTCATATCTTCAAAATTAAGAATATGATTGAATGTGACGACTTTGAAAATTTTCTTGAAGTTCTTGACAGCATTCTCCCATAGACCTCCAAAAGATGGGGCGCGAGGTGGAATGAAGTGCCACTTGATATTGAGAACCGACGTGTAGTTATGAATATCTTGTTGAGTTTTAGATGACTCAAAAAACTGATGTAGATCTTGTAGTTCATTGTTTGCACCTACAAACGTGGTTGCATTGTCCGAAAATATGGAGTGTGGAATACCACGACGTGATGAGAAGCGAATGAGTGCCGCAATAAAGGCTTTCGTTGTCAACTCTGAGACGACTTCTACGTGTACTGCTTTCGTGACCATGCAGACGAAGATAGCTAAATAAGCTTTTGAATATGTGCGTGATTTCTTGGAACCAACAAGTAATGAAAACGGTCCAGCATAATCTATGCCAGAGTTATAGAATGGAAAATCAGACTGTATTCTGACAGGAGGAAGTTGTCCCATGATTTGTTCCGAACGAAATTTGGCGAAGCGAAAACATAAATGGCAGGATTTCAAAACTGATTTGACTGTACGACGAGTAGATAGTATCCAATAACGCTGACGTAATGAAGTCATGGTGCTCTGAACTCCATCATGAGAAAGACGTCGATGATATGACATGATGAGCGCACGAGTGAAACGATGCTTAGAAGGCAAGATGATTTGATGTTTGTAGTCGTACGGCAAGTCCGATTGACTCAATCTGCCGCCAACTCTCAATAATGAGTCATTGTCAATGAATGGCGATAGCGCTTTCAAGGAACTAGATGGAAGCAATTCTCTGCCTTGATGGAGAAGACGAATCTCTTCTGAGAATGCTTCTGCTTGAACCGTGCGGATGATCGCAATTTCTGCTTCTTGAATTTCTTCTACTGTGAGTAGACCACATCTGCGCTGATCAGGATGATGACGTCGAGTGATGTTATGGATGAAACGACGAACGTATGCTGTTGAACGGGTGATGCGATGATAATCAGACAATTTATGAATGATATTGTTCAACACTGAAGTTGTGACTCTAGTGGCATGTGATGATATAGGACGGATGATTGCAACATTACAGGAGATGTCATTCCATGTAGCTTCTTGCTTGGACAACCAAGACGGGCCGTTCCACCAAGTGAACTGTTGATGAGTGTTGTTGGAGTGCAGCCTCTCGAAATTAGGTCAGCAGGATTATGTTTCGTAGTGACATGTTTCCATGTAAAATCTGCTGTAAGATTCTGAATCGTAGAGACGCGAACCGAAACAAAGATATCTGCTCTGTTTGGCAAGGCCTTGAGCCAATCGCACACAACCTTGGAATCAGTCCACAAGATTACCCTGGAAAATTTGAGCTTGGAAGCACGAATTGTTTTCACAACTAATTTCGATGACAAATATGCTGCTTGGAGTTCCAAACGAGGAATTGTGAGCAATGGTTTTATGGACGCTACCTTGGACTTGACGTAAGCAATCTAACTTGAACCCCGTCCGATGATGAGCTGCGAACATAAAGACAAGCACCAAATGCTGTTGCGCTGGCATCAGAAAATGCATGCAGTTCCAAATCGACCTCTGAAGAGGGTGGCAAAACACAACGTGGAATAGAAACATTCGCAATGTTTGGTAAATCATGAAGTATGGATAACCATTCTGTGAGAAGCTCAGATGGTAGCTTTTGGTCCCAATCAAGTTTATGGAGCCAAAGCTTTTGAAATAACAATTGGGACGAATGACAATGGGTGAGATGAGTCCAAGCGGATCAAATATGCTAGAAATGCATGACAATAATTGACGTTTAGTGAAAGATGTTTGATGAACAACTTTTGAAATGTTGGATGAAATAGTGAGTTGATCAGCCGTAGAATTCCAAATGAGACCAAGTGCCTTAACAACACTGTCGTTTGAATCAGATAATGGTCGTGATGTAGCTGTCTCGATGAGATGAGCTGGGATCGTTGAAAGTAATTCTGACGAATTAGACAACCACTTCCTGAGTTCAAAATTTCCTTTATTAAGTGTAGTAAGCAATTGATGAGCCACTCTATGGCTGATGAGAGTGAAGATGAACCACTGATAAGATCATCCACGTAAAAATCTTCTTAATGGCTTGATGAACTGCTGATTGCAGTGAACATTCAACATCTGCTAAGTGATTGAGTGTGCGTGTAGCAAGGTATGGAGCTGAGGATGTGCCGTAAGTGACAGTATTCAAGTGATACTCTTGAATAGGTTGATTCTGATCAGATCTCCAAAAGATGCGTTGAAATTTCTGTCATTTGGATGAACAAGAATCTGGCGGTACATTTTCGCTATATCAGCAATGAATGCGATACGATGCATACGAAATCTGAGCACTGTGTCAAACAACCAGGCTGCACTGTTGGACCAATGTGAAGAACATCATTGAGTGATAATCCTGAAGTGGACTTCGCTGAAGCATCAAACACAACTCGAAGTTTGGTAGTCGTGGAATCTGGCTTGAAAACTGGATGATGAGAATGTGATAATATGGATCATATGGAGATGAAGGTGGTGCAAGAGACATGTGACCTAAATCAAATATTCATCCATGAATTGTATATATTGTTTCTTGAGTTCAGGATGAGTATCAAGACGTTTCTCCAGCGAGTGAAAGCGAGTCAATGCTTGTCTGAAGGATTGACCTAACGAATGAAATGAATCCTTTTTCGGCAAGGCTACAGAAAATCTGCCATCATCTTGACGTTGAACATTCTCAATGTAGTGCTGCTCAATTTGTGCGTGTTCTGCTGGCGTGCTGGATTCAGTATCAATTTCTTCAATTCGCCAAAATTTTTCCAATTGCTTAGAGATGTCTGCGTTGGACACATGTTCAATGCTAGAAACGAAATTGGAAATGTGTTGATGGGTGACAGATGATTTATAACCCTCCGTTAGGCGCGTGGTTTCTCAAAACATGAATAGGCGCATGGGGTACAGCTGTACCCCAAGATTAATATATTCATCAAATCATCCTGTTGCTTGACACTTTATTGAATATAACAACAATAGGTCTTTTCTACAACGTTTCTAAACTACTCTACACAGTTATGACTTGAATAAAAAAGTTAGCCATGACCATATTGTACAGAGTTTGAAAATGTAATCGTCCATGAATTTGTGTCTTAATTTCTTTTCCAATGTTCAGGCTTCTGAAACTATTTTTTTTTCAAGGTAACAAATAATTACAAACATTAATTCCATTAACAATTTATTTCTCAAGCCGAATTCATGAGATTTACATATTAATTTCATTATTTATACAAGTAATAAACTAATATATATATACTGTATATATAATCGACAAAAAATCTCAGCCATAAGAAAAATGTCAAGTTGTGTTTATATGGCTTGTATCAAATCATAACAAATGGGAATTGAATGAATTACATCATGTTTATCATGTTAAGTTGAAAAAAAATACATAATAATTATGGTAATGAAAAAATAAGGTGAGGTAAGCATCTGTAAAATGTCTCTAGAAGCAATCCCTACAAACAGTAAATGAATGTTCAGCACATACCTTGAGAGCACACTTGTCACAATTTTTTCTTGATTTTCGATCCTTTTGTCTTGGACACAAATGACAGCGACCAATGGCATTGTTCTGTCTTTGTTGAGGCCCATCTGGTATTATCCCTAGAAGCTCCTTCCCTCTCTTCTTCAGTTGGACTGGAAGACCATCGATTTGACACCTCCTTTCAATTTGTGGCTTGATGAGTTCCCAGGCAACCTTTTGAATGAACTCAGTTCTTGACAATTTTTTTGCTGTCCGTTGATTGAACTTGTACACACAAAGTGCATTTATTGAAGAAATGTTCATGAGATCAAAAAATATCACCATAGGCCATCTCCTAGTGTTCCTTGCAACATTGTACTTCGCACACATTTGATCAACAACATCCACACCAATTTTGGTTTTATTGTAAAATGTAATAATTTCTGGTTTTTGTTTTGGTCCAGTCTCGTCGTCAATTTTATCGTCGTCATGCATTGTTGATAAGAGTATCACAGCTTTGTTGGGTTTAGGACAGTATGAAACAAGCGTCTTCTTCTTATGGAATGCAAACAGAGAAGAATTAATTTGTCGATCTCTACAAGGCCGCAATTCATGAGGGACACCAACACGTCTGGATTTTATAGTGCCAACAACCGTCAGTTCTTCTCTTTCAATAATTTCTCAGCCAATGATACCGATGTAAACCAGTTGTCGATGGTCACATTTCTATTAGTACTTGAGATTGGTTCCACCATTCTCATTGTCACGTCCTCGGAAGAGTTTGATGTTTTGTATGGACCATTGGGCTGAGTCCCAGCATAAATTTCCAAGTTTACGGTGTACATTGTTTTTGCACACACAAGGGCATACACTTTTATACCATATCTGGCAGGTTTTTTTGGCATATACATACGAAATGGGCATTTTCCTCGAAACGCAATCAATTGTTCATCAACTGTACAAAATTCGCTTGGTGTGAAAAAAGTTTGAAAATTTTGAATGATTAGTTCAAACAGCTCTCTTATTGGGGCTAACCTGTCGATTTCCCTCCGTTGCTGACGATCTCTGTAGTCATCAAACCGCAGACAACGCATAAGAAAATGAAATCTTTTTTCACTCATGGCAAGATAGCAGCATTCAACTCCTGACCCTTTACTGTTATCCCAAATGAACTTGGTTTTCTTCCTGCTACTTCCTAATGCCCCAGAAATAAACAGAATTCCAAGAAAAGCACGGATTTCTACATCATCAGTCATTCTTGCATCTCTATCCCTTTGAAATTTCTCCCTGATCAAGTTAATATAGATGTTCGTTGAAGTCACTATAAGTCGGATCAATTTATCATCCATGAACAAATTGAAACATTCAATTTCAGAAAATTTTTCCCTAGCCTCTCCTTTAGTTCCAGGAAGTCTTACAATTATGTTTTCTGCCCTGGTGCGCACATTTCTTGGTAGTGGGGGACTTTTCGCCCATTTCATAACATTCCTATCCTTATCTCTCACCAAGTACACATTTGCAAGAGGAACATCGTCACCGTCGTCTTCATCAATGTCCAAACTCTCCTCATCAGGCTGTTGAACTGCTTCTTCTGCATCGGAATCGTGGATCTCCTCCTCCACAATATCTTCTTCGCCATCATCACTATCATTTTCCACGAAATCATCCTCATCTGATGACTCTTCTTGAAAAAGTTCATGAATAAGTGCATCATCACACAATCGTATGCGTTTTGCCATAACGGAACACAAATAGGCGCGCGGGGTTCACCTGTACCCCAGAGCAATTCAAACTAGAATATCAAGACAATCAATACTCCGTGACGTTTGGAGACACACTGATCTTGTAGCTGGAGAACTGGTTTGAAGGTACTCTAGCGCTCAACTAATCCTAGCGGCAGGGTGGGGAGTTACTGAGTAAACAAAACTGTCTGGGGTACAACTGTACCCCGCGCGCCTACCGGAGGGATAAGCAGGAATGGAGCCCCAGACTATCCAACCTAACTTGGTATTCTGAAGAATACAGCTTTCGGACAGGCGAATTTGACCAGGTAAATGAAGCATGGCGTAGACATCAACGTTTAAGAGTATATCCACTCCTGAAATTCTGAAGAAGGTAGGATCGGCTAGAACAACATTGGGGGGAATATTGAAATCTGAAAAATTAAGTCCAGATGGTGGAACACTAGGAACAATTTTCTCTGTGACAATGCAATCAATGTGAGTTGACCAAGTTCGGTCAGGTGAGTGAATACTCAAAGATGACAAATTCAATAAGGTAGCATTACTGCCAGACACAGTGTGAACTGTGCTGCCAGTACAAATAGTGGGTAATTGAAGTTGAGTAGCTAATTGACGTGAAATAAAACAGCTGTCAGAGCCACTGTCGAGGAGTGCGCGGCAAATTACAGCTTGACCACTCTTGTCAAAGACAATCAGCTGGGCTGTAGGCATGATGCAAGTGCGTCTGCTATCAATGGATTTGATTTGTGGTGCGCTGTGGGCATAGCTGACTGTCTGATTGTGAGATTCAACCACATTTGTGGCAGGCTGCAAACTGGATTGAGATGAATCAAATTGACGACTTCCCTCAGAATTTGATGACTGAGGTCTAGAGGGAATTGAATTGACAACAACACTAGAAGTCGGCAACTGTTGGACAAGGCTAGTTGATATTTGCGGCGCAGGTGAAACCATGTGTGTCATTGGCACTGCTGAATTGGAGTTCATTGATGTTGGATGCACTGATGATATTTGCGATGGCTGGTTGTATTGATTATCATACCTTAATTGTTGTTGTGACTGATGAGGTATGTTATACTCACAGTACGGCATGCTCTGCGACAGATTTTTCACTGGATTGCGCGCATGGTTCGATGTTGTGACATAGTTGGACCTCTTAGGGACAGGACTTGACCCATGAAGTAGCGTGTGATGTCGTAAATTGCACGTCTTGCAGGAACCTTGACATTGGTGAGCTCGATCCCATGGCCGAATACAGTTGACACACAAGGATTTTTTCAATACAGCAGAGGTTCGCTCTGAAGTTGGAATTTTGAGAAGTTGATTACAATTGAAAATGTTGTGAGAGCCATTGCGACAAAAATAACACTCAGAAGTTGATGCTCTGTTGAAAACATTTGGTGAATTTGAAGTGTTGAAATTCATGATATTGGCTTTGGGCTGTGATGGTTGTCGACTGGTGTTAGGCTGGTTATTAGCCGGCGTATTGCGTTGCACTGATGTGTTGTTGAATGAGCTCGACATTGCTTGTGCGATTTTATGTTGCGACTCTAAAAAGTCCCAAAGGCAATCAATGGTAAGTTGAGATTTGGTAGAACAAAATCTCTCCCAATCTCTAATCGTAGCATTGTCAAATCGTGACACAGTGAGAAAAATAAAAATGAGATCTTTCACACTGATATTGAGCGCAAGGGCTTCAAGAGCAGAGATATTTGTCTTTTGATTGTCAATAAATAATCTCCACGATTGGGATGATCTACAGTCAAGTTTAGGAGGGTTGAGTATGGCTGAAATATGAGTTTCGGCAATCATAATGAATTATCGTAACGTTGAGTCAAGAGTTCCCAAGCTAACTCAAAATCTCCAGAAGGAGAATTAGAAATTCTATTAAGTGCTTCTCCAGAAAGGACTTGACGCAGGTAATGAAATTTCAATGTATTATCAAGGTTACGGTTATTGATAACAAGACTTGTAAGGTCGATTTGAAATTGAGCCAAGCGCTGAGACTACCGTCAAATTTTGGCAATGGAATGTCCGGTAGACGAGCGCTCACCATGTGAGGAGAATCAACGTGATTTGAGTGAGATGGGGAGCTGACTTCACTTACTCTTTTAGTTTTCAATTCATATTCATATATGGCATTGGAGAGTACAGAATTGACAGTACCAAAATTCTGGCGAATTTGGTGACACAATTCAATGTCAACAGGCAAACTTTGTTGGAAAAATTTTCAGTAGTACTATGAAAATTTTTCTTAAGCATTAACATCTCTTGTTTGAGATCTTCAGCAAAAAAATAGTCATTACGATTTTGAATTTCTTTGATAACACCATCTTGAATTAATCGAATCAATTGCTGATTGATAGTGTCAAGATTGTTAGGAATGGTGGGAGACGGACATTGTCTGACCTCACCTTGAGAAACTTCACCTTCAAGGGTGACGAGCGAGTCGTTTGGATTCTCCATACTGAATTGTACAAAATATATAGACTTGAAAAAATTAATTAATATTTGAGTAATATAAGAATAGATATATGAATATAATGTTGAATGGACGTAATAAAACGATGTAACACAATAACTAGCGCAATAAGTACACAATGGTTGATTATAGAAATTGTCAATGAAACTAATCGGTTGATTGTTTGAAATAAATGAATGTCGTCAATGGTTTGTTGACTAATTGCGTAAAAATTAATGATAATTGCACAATGAAAATTGCTTGTCACGATAGCACCAATGCGTGGTAAGTATTAATATTTGCATGAATTCAATGCATTTAAAAATTAAGTAAATTGATGAATAGATAAGTCTCTTGAAATAGCAAGAATTGATTAGTAATCCTAAAAAATTTATGACGCTCACAGAGAAAAGATATTACAAAAGGTATGTCGGTAAAATGAATTTACAGAGTTGATAAATGGTTCGGTCTTACAAATTGAATAGCCAGCGACTGATTCGGTCCCCAGATGAGTTGCCTTTAGACTTGGCAAGATGCGAGGTGCAGCAGTGTTCTGAATGCTTCTGTGCTTGGAATCGGCTCTCGCTCAGGTCTGGGTCCACGAACAGTTTACAGGTTGGCTGGTTCACTGCGCCGATACAACGTAGTGTACCTTTCTGGCCACAGTGCTGGTTCACCCTTCGATAACTGAAATATATACGAGTATTATCAGAATGATGTAAGACAATGTATGCTAGAATGCAGTTGATAAACATGGACGATGACTGCTCTACCTGTATTGGGTATATTCAACTAACTACAGAGGACTTAAAAAGAATTAAGGTACCCAAAGAGAAACTTGAAAATTAGCAATCCAATAAAATAGTTACGAATCACCACAGGATGCCAGACGATCCGTGCCCGTACGAGGACCAAGAAATAATTCGGCCCGGAGTAACCAAGAAATAATGTTGACTGTCAGTAGACCGGGTTGTAAGGCCGATCTGCAAAGTAGTGGACTGTGAAAGTGTATAGATGAGATCTATATCTGATCTAGGCACTGACAGCTTTTCATTATTTGCTATGAGCGGATTTACAAACCTTGAATGTGTAGATCCGAAAAAATACCTCTGGTTTACTGTGCGTCTGAGCACAAGTAAAACGCACAAAAGTAGTGCAATAATGATGACTAATAATTAAAGAATAATAGATAATAAGTTTCTTATCATCCGTATGTAATGCTGATATTTGAATGTAACTATTGGAATGCTTAAAATTAATGTAGTTGTAATGAAAATAAAAAGAATTAGTAATGCACTCAAGTAGTTTATTGTACCTAGACTTTTTGCTAGTACGTTTAAGAATACTGATACAATGTTTCAAAACGATGTTACCTCTGTGAGCGCAAAAGATTGAGTAAAATACAAAGATAAGTTGGGATATCAATGTTAATGTTGAAATACACAAAAGAGTATATTGAAGCTGAAACTAATAATAGAACAATAATGACAATGAGTAATGATTGAATTGAACGTACAAAATTTAGCAATGTTTAAAAATGAATAATCTTAACCTGACTAATAAAAACAGTCGAGAGACAAAAATCCTAGATAAAAGTCCTGCAAAATTCTTAGTAATCTTAAAGGTAAGAAAAAACAGAAATTATATGAATATGAACAATTACCTAATTTCACAACAAATGAAAACTAGGAATTCAGTTTAGGTAGAATCCAATCGTACCTGAAGCTTTCAAGCTGTTGACTATGTAACACTGAAAGAGGACAAATATAGCAACTTGGCTATAATGTAAGCAGAAGGAGCAGAAAGTCTGTCCAGAACTGAAGGTTCGATTAATAATTAAAAATAGAAAAGGTTGAAAAATACCAAATACAATATTGAAAGGAGACAAAGCTCAGCATATTGTATTACATAAGCGGGCTGGGAAATGACAGCTTAACGCATGTCAAGTTACATGGGGAATATTACTATATGTAGAACACATAAGTAATAATAATAATAGAAGATAAAAAATTGAATGATTGATCGTATTTAAATAGTTATTATTTAGGAATAAAAGTTAATCAGGAACAAAATTGATGGGATGAAGACTACCAGTAACACAGTGCCTCTGAGAGGGTAAGTACAAAAATGTGAATAATAGAATAAGACTTCCCTGAATAATTAATGATGTGTTGCCAAAGTGATAGGCCTACGGTGACTCAAAATCCGAGGATGGAACTTGACTCCTGTCAAGTACATTGTAGTTGCAGACAGCTGCTGGGCTAATAGAAGTTGAACGATGAAGATATCTTGATTATATCCTGATAAACGATGACCGATGCGGAAGAGAACTTGATTTGAGTACGTTGAGATATTGAAAGTTGAGATTGTTCCAATATTAAAATTGATAATGAATATAACGACGAATGAGCACTTCACAAATTGAATGAGTTTCACTGGTTGAATGTTAATTGGAAAAAAGGTTTCACCATGAGTTACGTAGAATAAATGTTTGAGGTTATGTCCTAAAGTTGATGTAATTGCAGTGAATAAATATTTGAAAAAAGAGATAAAATGTTCTTGACGACTGAAATCACTGGCATCAGTAAGAATTGAGATTGATAAAGTTCGACTAAATAACTGATGAGTAGCTAAGACTGAGTAGCTAAAAATGAGTAGCGGTTGACAATGAAAGGCAAACTGCACTTGCGCAAATTTCCTGAGTTGAAATATGAATAAGGTAAGCTGCACTTGCACAAGACTTCCCAAGTTGAAAAATGTATCTCCTATGAGCATACAAGATGAATGAATGTAACCGCTAAAAAGTGTGTACTGATGCTCAGTAAAATTGAAGTGATAAATAATAAATCAAAAGTTCATATTGAGGATTGTTGAAAGTTCATGTGGAATTCATGTTGAAATTACTTACAGTTCATAATAATAATGTGATGAATAATTGAAAAACGTTGTACGCAGAAAGCATGGCGTGATTTGCAAAAAAGGACGCTTAGTAGAAAAGTCCCGAAAGGTAAGTTAAATTCATAGAAAATATGGTTGAAAAACGTTCACTGATGAAAAATGCGTTGAATGGTTCTTGAATAAGCACACAAACTAGGACATAATGAATGATGAAAATGGATAAAGTTTTCCAAAGATGGACGCGTTAAATTGAGATGTTACATCGTATGACTGTACAAAAGAAGTGACCCTTCTTGCTTGCTGGTTGAAGAAACAGGAACTGCCCAAAAAGCGGAAACATGACGTCCACGGCAGTCATGAGCACAAACTCTACGAATGAAGTGAACATATAAAATCGATATTAAGCGAACTGAAGGTGTTGAGGTTGAAGTGACTGTTGAAGTATACCAAAGGAGGTTCAAAAACAATGAAAATACAATTCAAAATACTTATAGACGAATATTAAACTAGAAAACATTGAAAGAAGCAGACGACAACTAGCGCTACTATCGATCAAGCGATCAATGAAACTGTGACGTCAGAGATCGCATGACACATGAGAAAGTTGTCGGCGGACTGTAGCAGCGGTAGATTCAAATGCTACAAAAACAAGATGGACGACCATAAGACTGGCTAAAACATGAGACGAAATCTAACACTATTTGTAGGACGTTCATTTGGAACTCCAGTGTTTCGCTTTGGTTGAACGTATTCATGTACGGTAAGAGGCTGTACAGAAATGACTTGTGTCTGGATTGTGTTCCGGCTGCTGGAGAGCTTTCAACATTTGGAGTTCCAGTTCATCAATCTTTCGTCTTTTATTATTAGCTATCCTCTCAGTTCTTTGTTCTATGAATTCAGTGACCTCTTCATCGAGTTCCTCGTTAGATGCCTCTGGATTATCTAAACTGTCAGCTGTACTTCTTGATTCGTTGCATTTCAGCAAGAACTTCATTTGGTCGTTGAACACTTATTTGTCCACTATCACTGCACCTGCACCGCTTTTCTTGTTACTTTTTACCCTTTTTCTTGATCTTGAGAATGCATCGCGAAGATTTGTCCACCTCCTAGTTACTTCTTTTCTGTGAAAATAAAAAATATATAATATGAATGAGTAGGTGTTTTAAGTATGTTTTCACACTTGATTAGAGTATTGATCATGTTTCATACACAGTGAATTGATGAGATGAATTGAGTAACAGCTGTGAACAGTCAGTGGCAAAATGGAGAGACTTGGCAACGTTTTTCTCCTATCTTTCTTCACTACCATTATAACGTGGAATAGAGTTGTAAAAAAAAGGTGACTCAGTCCCATAGACAATAGGGACCTGTCAATCATCAGCCAGGACCCTGCTGCCACATTCCGGATCTGCAGGACCCACCTCTCTTCACTCTGTCTCTCTCTATTTGTTTCAATCTCTGTTCCTCCATCATACCACTCACGAACGTGTGTGAATCCAATAACAATATAGAAGTATCTAAACTTGTCGCGTCGTTAACATGATGAATGGTCATAAAGTAGTAACCCTAGCATCGTTTTTAAGAAACCCCAGAGGGCCAACTGAACATACCTATCAACCTTGAACTTCATGGTCACGTAAATTTTTTGTTCTGTTGATGAGTGAGTGAGTTTCATTTCGCTTTCTTATATGCAGATGAAGATAGCTGAAAACACTAATTTTGCGTCAAAATAAAGAATTCTTAGAAACAACGAGACTACAAAATATGCTCATGAGTCTACGGTCAATTACTACTAGCACTTGCTATGAGACAATTATTTTAGCACTATCGTACTATTAAAAATGGAAATTTGAAGTGTTTTACTTCAAAACAACACTGTAAACAGTTCGATTTATTTTCGCACACACATACAAGTTTGATACAGAGATTAACAAAAAATAATTCATGCAAAACAACAACATCAATACACATTAAAACAAAATAAAAAGAAAGTGGTGCAAAAAAGAGGTGGAAGATTGAAGGGTTTTTCCAACTATAGATATCCATACTGGGAAAACCTTAAATCCTTGAGAAGGTGAAAAAGGTATCAGGTAAAGTAGAAGATGGTAGATATGAAAGGATTGGATTAATGAAGAAAAATAAGGAAAGGGATGGAAAAAGAAACCGATAGGACCAGGTTTTAAAGAAAGATTTGAAGGACAGTTCAAATCAGTTTTATATCTTTTTTGAATAACTTTTTATGAATTATCAAAGTTGTAAAGTCTTTTTTTGATACACTAGAAAATTCCTTCTCTGATGACGGCGAAAACGCAAAGCGTACGAATGAAATTATATATATATATATAATATATATATATATATATATATATATATGTGTGTGTGTGTGTGTGTAAAACGTTCACTTTGACAACAGTACTTACAGTTATTGGTTTTTGGCGTGCATTTGAAGGCACTGGGCCCCATCTTCAGCATACAGAGAATACCTTGATACTGAATTGCCCCAACCTTAATTATTAAATATGCTAAACTTCTATCCCACAACCTAACCCCACTTGCAAAAATAGCAAAAAAAATCTGAAATATTCCATATCAAACAAATGATCAAGCAACTCCTTAAGAGAAAAGATTATTTAAATCATAAAACATAAAAAGCACATCTTGAAATGACTACTGTATCCCATGAAACTAAAATAGAAGAGATCATAACTTATTGTGAGCAAGATAAAATACAAAAATCAAGAACATTCACACACAAGCATAACCTGGAACTTGCTAACCTAATAGCACAACACCCAACAACCCCCAATGCAACTAATGTAAGCCAAACTGATGTAAAATTCTATCCCAGAACTGTCCAATTAACAGACAATGTCATATCCACAAAAACAAAACAAAATCTACTATATAAAAGACTCAAACACAACATTACTCCTAATAATCACCAATTAAACACATAAATCACTATTGATTGTAGAACAAAAAAAAAATACATTTTTCCTCCACCTACTGTCAAAAGTACTAACTTTACTCCCTGAAACATGATACTAAAGTGTCACTTTTTCGCTCTCGGTACTAAAAAACAGAAAAACTCCCTAGGGAGTAAAAGTGACTCCATTTAAATAACATGGGAAGCATCTCTATTTTAAAAACGTACATTTGGAATAGGTCAGAATGTCTAAGCTCAGATGAGGAAGCATATAGAGTAGTCGTTAAACCAACTAAATTCAATACCTCAACCAGACATTTGATCGATATATAAAATTTATGTTTGTATGCAGAAATTATTATTACATACTTCATATCACTATACTAAACAAATGTATATATATTTTTTTTATTCCATGTTATTCAAAATATGAGCCAACGAATATTACTTATTAACTAATCAAATTTGAAACGGGAACTTCATCATAGCTGTAGTTTTGGCTGTCATTGTTGTTACAACTTTAGCCGACAGATAGTGCTGTCGGAGGAGAGCTGTGATTACAAGCCAGCTGTTTCTGTTTACTTTTTAGATTATGTTGTAACACATTGTTTGGTCACATACGTTTTTAAAAATTATTTTATTAGCAGTTTTTATAAAAATGTAGGTGGAGGAAAAATGTTGTGTATATCACGAGTGAAAAATGTTTTTCTCCCTCAGGAAAATTGTTGCCCTCGGCTTCGCCTCGGGCTTCAAACTTTTCCCTCAGGGAGAAAAAACAGCACTTTTCACTCTAGATATACAAATAACTATTTCATTTCCATATCATATCACTTAAATCAATCACTAAAAATAGCCAACAATTTCAAAAAATACAATTATCAAATCACCTTCACAACAGATCACCACATCCACAAACAATTCACTCACCACTCACTTGACAATATATACAATAGGCCCAGAGTATATAAGATCAAATGCTATGACTGCCTTGGTTTTTATGTAGGCCAATCAGGACAAACATTCACCACCAGAACATAAGAACATATCCGCACCCCAACACACTCATCACCTAATCACAATATGCAGAACACCTTGACACCAATCACACCTACACTAGTATTGAAACAATCTGGAAATACTACATATTAGGAAGAAAGTACAGAGACTCAGCATCATAGAAGAATATGAAATATACAAAGCTAATAAAAAACAACCCAACAACATATTAAACAGCTAACTGCAGTACAACTCCTACACCCTATTTGATATAATTTCATGAAAAAACTGATTAGAAGTTCCCTCTTCCACCCTTCTCAAAGTGAATGTTTTACATATATTATGTAGTTTTATATCTCGATATTTTATGTATTAATGATAGTTTGCAAAAGATTTAGGCCTATTTAAACCATTCATCCTTACTCATGCTGCCCAGGAAAGTTAATTTGTTCAAGTATTTCCCAGATAAACGGATTCTGTCCTGGGTAACAGTTGCTCCTGCTTTTGAAAACAGACGTTCACATGGCATAGAAGTGGCCATGAATAGTAGGAACCGGCGTGATTGTTTGTAAAGTCCAGGAAGAACTGTCTTTATGTCTTCCCATTCTAGTAGAGGATTTGACTTCAATGGTGACAATGGGTTAGCCAAATATAATATAAGTTCTGATGTGTCACTGACTTCCTGTGTTTTCTTCCTTCTTTTGCCATAAACCAGCTCCTTGTGGGTCTTCCAAAAATTGAAAGCTTGGTCTCTTATTTCCTGGTCTTCTTCTGATTCTGATGAAACATCCTCCACAATCAGTTTTTTCAATCTTGAAATGGCCTTTCCACAACCAATTGGATTTTTGAAATTAATATTTTTAAATCTGGGATCCAGAATGGTAGCTATGGCAATATTTGAATTGGCTTCTGCACAACCAAATCTTTTCTGAACTGCACTCAACAATACTTTGCGGACAGCCTCAGTGGTGGGATCCAACTGTCCAAAAGAATTTTCCAAATGACTTGACAACATATTCACCATGGGAATTATTTTTGAGATCGTTACATATTTGTCTCCTGAAATCTCTGTGGTTGCACTTTCCAATGGTCTTAATATTACAATAACATTTTTCAGTGTTTCTATTTCAGGAGAACTAGGCATGACTGGACTGGAGGGGTCATCAACTAGTAACTGGCTTATTATTCTTATCAAATCAAGGAACTGCTCTACCATGTAATATGTTGAATTCCACCGAGTTTTCACATCTAGGATCATTTTTTTCATTTTGCCTTCTGGCACATCGTTGTCCTCCTGCGCTTTTTGTAGTCTATCTGACATGATAACACTATTTTTAATGAATTTGACCCCTCCTCGCACCTTCTTGATTAAGGGCTGGATTTGGTCATGGGAGATGGCTGCCTCTGTAACCAAATTTAGAGTGTGTGCAAAGCAGTGGAGGTGCTGTGCATCAAAACTGTTTTTGACAGCAGCAACCATAATACTACCATTATCAGTTGTTATGCTGACAATCTTGTTTCTGTCTATTTGCCATTCTTCGAATGCTCTCAACATTGTTTGCTCAAGCAACTGAGCAGTGTGATTTGAATCCAACTGAATAATATTTAAATCTACAGATATAATATTACATCCTTCCAAAAAATGACATGTGATCCCAAAAATGACCTTTCTGACATTGTCTCAGTCCAGACATCCATTGAAAAGGAGAGATGTGGTGCATTGAGAATTCTTTCTTTCATAGAGTTTGAGAGAGATTGGTATTTCAAGTCCAACTGTTTTTTCATGAATTTGGCAGAAGCGACTTTAAAAGCTGGAGCAACTTCTTTCATCAGTTGCCTGAACCCTTCTCCTTCCAACATGTAAAATGGTCGTTTGTCTTTACAGATTAAAAACAATAAACAATTTAGTATCCTAGAGTGTTTCAAGCCCCCCTCATCATACATTTGGCTCTTACCAAATGCCTCAATGATAGGTGAAGTTAAAGTCTGTTTTCCCTGAGAACTTGTTCCAGGTTCAGGATCACTAACTGTGCATGATAGTTCTGAGGTTGACTTGGAGGTACTAGGTTGAAGAGAGAATTGAGGTTGAGCAGTTAAGTCTGAAGTCTGAGTGTGAGTTTGGGGTTGATTTGAACGGAGATTACTCTTACCACCTTTATTTCATTTGAAGTCTGCAAATATTATTGGATGGTTCTTCTGAAGGTGTGAAGAAAGGTTTGTCGTGTTCCCACTGTATTTAATCTCCCTCAAGCACTGTTTACACACAGCCACAGCAGTTTTTCCATCTTCTTTTTTTCGAAAGTAATCCCATACCTTACTTCCTGGAGGTGCCATTGGACTAAAATTGTTGTTTATAAGAGACCACACATTATTACACAATCACATCACAATCACTATTATAGGTTATAGTTAGGTTACTTTCAATTTCCAATACAAAACTATAAAAATCACCATCTCAGATACCATTGATCGTCAAAGTGTTATAATTTATAATTCAAATTCATTCCATGGTTTGCTTGATTTGAAAAATTCAAATTTCAGATTGTTAATAATTCTAGCCCAATATTTTGTTCGGCAACTGGCAAGGATGGCAACACTGAGCACACACCTGCGAGCTGCAACCTTAGACCAGTTATAGTTATAGAATAGACACGCTGAGAATAGACACGCTCTGCCATATCGCCAAATCGTGAGGTCATCATCGGATAGAAAACTTTCAGATTGTGTCTATTTCAGAAGGATGTAGGCCTAAATAGATTATTCATTAAAATGGTAAACTCCCGCTGGAATCGACACAATCTGCTATGGAAAACAATGTAAACAAACTCTACAGAAAAGTTTTCTATCCGATGCTGACGTCACGATTTGGCGATATGGCAGTAGATGTTGGCTTCATCGACTTTCAGTATGAATATACAATGGGCCGTTTCTATGCTATAACTGGTCTAAGGCTGCAACACACTACTGTAGCGTCAATCTGTCAAAGTAGATTTCACTCTCATTATTAATATAATAGTGTGATAATTTATGATCCTAGTTTCTTATCAATGCTTGAAATGAGTTCAAATGTCACGTTAATATCAGAATCATAGCAGTATTTTCATATAAATATTTCAGTTGAAAAAAGCGATATCGATAGCAAACATTCTTTCGATATCGACAAAAATCTTTCGATATCCGATAATATTGATGTCTATAATATCGAAAGAAGAATATTATTCATTGATATTGATAATACCGGAACATCCCTACACAGCAGTCGTATATTAATAGTCGAGGCTAGAGATGGTTGCTACACGACGTCCATATGATAAAAATCGTTGATCGATGTGTTTGTAATCACCCATTCATTCCATTGCTCCACTATAAAAAACTGGACGTTCGATTTTTTATCGAACGACCAAAATCGATGTGTGTGAAAAGCTGATTTTGTTTGAACGTCCAGCGTTTCATCAGCTTCACTACCACATAGCAAACAGCTGATGTGAATCATTAAAAATGCACGATCATGATCAAAATCGTTATAAAATCGATGTGTCTGAAATCTACTTCATGTTTTGGTCATACTATAAAAATTCGAATGACCTTTTATCGAACGACTTGTCAAGTTTTAATAATATTAGAGTTTAAATCGATATTTATTGAACAAATCAATAGTTAATTTTGAGATCATTGGAAACGATGACAAGATCCAAGGCTAAATCGGTGGATGGTGGGGATGGGAAGGATGGTGCTAGCGGTGGCGAGGCAGGTGGCAGCGGTGCTGGTGGTGAGGGGAGCAGTGATAAGGGTACCGGTAAGCAAACAACAACTATCAGTGCAAGTGATCAAATCGACTTCAAAGCCAATTTCGAAATGCTCTTCGACAAGCTAGATAATATAGAAAAAGAGATAAAGTCTGTTAAAACGGAGCAGAAGGACATGATTAAAAGCATTGAGTTTCTATTCGAATTAAACAAGGAAAATAAATCAAATATTGCAAAAAATAGATCAAGGCAAAATATATAAAGAGCGATAAAAATATATAATATAAAAATAGACAATAATTGAAATCAGTAAAATATCACAGGCTAAACATTATACTCTAATTTATAGCACGAAACGTTACCGTGTGCTTTTATCTTTTAATCATATG
Source organism: Nilaparvata lugens (assembly GCF_014356525.2). Classification (NCBI taxonomy): domain Eukaryota; kingdom Metazoa; phylum Arthropoda; class Insecta; order Hemiptera; family Delphacidae; genus Nilaparvata; species Nilaparvata lugens. The sequence continues at coordinate 41,230,776 of NC_052504.1, read as the reverse complement.
CATCCTTTGTATGTAGCTGCGATAAAGCTTGCTAATACTTGTCGACTTGGACAATTCTATTAAAAATAGGTTCCTTAAGATCAACTTGATAAATTGGCAACTAATAATCCAAATATATATATTAAAATTCTTAGTATCTAGTAGATTTCTTTGTAATGAATATATATTTTATCTCAGGGTGCAAGATTCGGCACCTGATGGAATAAGTAGAGCATTCATCTAGTGAATCAGAGCTACAACAAACTATCGCAATTATATTGCAAAAATTAAAGATCATATGAATATGTTTAATAGCCTAGATTTTATACTTCTTTGATTTATTAGAATTTTCTGAAATGTACTGACTCATTATTCATCTATAAATACCTTTAATACTATTTTACTTGTGCAAGTATTTTTTTATTAAAATTCTTAATTTATAAGAAAACCCTTTCGACGAGCTAGCTTTGATTATTAGATAAATTCGAAGCACTAAGGGCGCCATCACTAATTCAATTTTCTCACTCACGTGTCGAAATCTTCTTATGAGCCGCTGATGTCGATCCAACTCCTGGTGGTCCTGGACTATGGTAGCCGAATCGTCTCTTCCAAGGGTTTACAAAAAATATTTAAATGAAAATGACTTCTGCTTTATAAGAGCATCACAAAGTCTCATAAGAAATTTAATAATTCAAACTAACTTTAGCTTTTACAAGTTATAGCAAGGTATTATGCTCTATAATATTTAGGGACCTCTCATGGTGGCATTTGGCAGGCGAGTGATGGTTCTCCTTTCTCAATTTTACAATTCTTACTTCCGACTTTCAAATTTACATATAAAATTTGAATATCCTATCCTCCCGCCATTTAAGGTTCAATAGACCGTACTAAAATATTAAATTATTACTTATGTTGTATGTTAATAATTTCTTTGCCTTCAGGCCATATCCATAACATAGACTATATAACAATTTTACATAAATTCTGATCATTTATAGAAATATATATAAATATTTTTGAATTGGCATACTATTGCCGCCTATTAACTGCCATTATGTGATTGGTGCATGCAAATTGTTTCAGTATTCATGCGCTTGGTAACCTCCTATTTCCTGGATACATTTAAATTTTTATTAGGTTTTTTAAGTACGCCCTCTACATGCTAGTTATTTTCTATATATTACTATTTATTTCATGCATCCTAATAGTTAGCCACGTGACCTTTTGTTCTTCCAAATCGCATACCGTTTTGCCGCAATATAGATCTCTGCCAAGGGGTTTGGTCAGATTCTACTTTGCATGGCTCGGTCGATTGTTAGGTCGCCGATCACTGAATGTTTATACCTAACCTCAATCTTCAAAATTTTATATAATAATATTTATTAGCAAAAAATTACTTCAATCCTTTTAAGCTATGGTACCGTTTAGCCAGGACAAGCTGATGCTATCTAATCTTTATGTTATCTCTTTGGCGATATTAGCCAGTTACTTTACTCAGACCTATTAGTACTTCAGCTAGGGATTTTTATATCTACCAAATTTCAAATATGTTACAATGGTAAGACCAATCCAGCAAATTATAGACCAATTAGCCTACTTAGCAATTTTGCTAAAATAATAGAAAGACTGATTAAAAAGAGATTGGTTGACTTCCTAAATAAAAATAATTTAATTGCAAAAAATCAGTATGGTTTCCAGTCTGGTAAATCAACCAAAGATGCTGTTATGGTATTGATTGATTCAGTTAACAGGAATTTCAATAAGAACATTAAAACACTGGCTGTTTTCCTAGACTTGGCCAAAGCTTTTGATACCATACCTCATTCGACATTGATAGATAAGCTCAATGGATGTGGTATCCGTGGAGTGGCAAAAAAGTTGATTACCAGCTATCTGCAGGATAGATCACAAACTATGACCTTTAACAATAAAACTGATACAAGAATTCTAACAAGTTTTGGTCTTCCTCAAGGAACGGTCTTATCGCCAATATTATTCTTGATTTATTTGAATGATCTTCTCAAATTAAATATCCCGAATTCCACCAAGATATCTTTTGCTGATGATACAGTATTGTTATTTACTGGATCATCATGGAGAGAGGCATATGAAAACGCAAATGAAGGATTAAGCATTGCTAAGCGATGGTTTGATGAGCAAACTCTCACATTAAATTCAAATAAGACAAAATTTATTGCTTTTACTCCAACAAAAACTGGTGAACCACCTATTGAATTAGATATAAAAATTCACAACCATGACTCTCATATCGTCTCTAGACCCAATAATTGTATCTGTGGAACAATCGAAAAAGTCAATTTTCTAAAATATCTTGGAATAATAGTTGACAGTCACTTGAAATGGAACTTTCATGTACAACACATAATATCTAAATTAAAATACCTAATATACATTTTCTATAAAATTAATACTCTAAAGGATATCAGAATCATAAGAACCATATATCATGCATACGCTCACTCCTTGTTCCAATATGGAATAGAATTATGGGGGGGTACCTTTGACACACACTTTAATAGAATATTTACCCTGCAAAAGCATTTAATTAGAGCCGCTCTAAAACGGCCTAGACTGTATCCAAGCAGGAATTTGTTTGTTGAATTTGGGGTTCCAACGCTACGACAGGTCTTTGTAGGGAAAATCATTACACATGCCAATAGAAATAAGCAGCATCTTACTTTGAATACACATTTACACAACCTTCGTCCGTCTGTACTCAATCCTTATACTCGAAACTTTACAAGATTAACTATAAATAAACATCAATTCACATACTTCATGGAATACTTTGCTAATATAGTCCCATATCACTTTATAAACAATAGAATAACAAAAAAACTAAGTAGTGAAATAGAAGAGTGGGTAAAATCTAGAGTTTATTTTAAGATAAGTGTATGAAATGATAATTTTGTAATAACTATAAGATCATAGTGTATAATACGTCTGTTATAGTACGTTTTTCTTGATTCTCTACTATGGATATTATAGTATATATCCACTTTTAGTCTTGATTAATGTTAGGCTATAATATTTGTAATTTTCAATCGCACTCACTGCTGGCGAACAAGTTCCACTTATGCGGTAGTGCCTTTTATATAAATTCACTTATTTATAATATTACTTATAGTATCTATCATATTTTAATGTAAGTACTGATTGTAAAATGTTATGGCAAATAAAAAAAAAAAAAAAAAAAAGACCAAAATCGATGTGTGTGTGTCGGTAGCCTTAGACTACTTTTATTTTATATGGTTAGACCCATAATAACAAAACCACTGTGAACGGTATTTAGGTAATATTACTAGGCCCGAATTCACCAAAACGAAAACTTGATTTCAGCGCCAGTTGATTCTAAATAAACAAAAAATCATATTAAAAACCCATTCAAAAACATCTGACTTATAACCAACTGCCGCTCAAACCTAGTTTTCGTTTTTGGTGAATTCTAGAAATAGGTTACTAACCCCAGTAAGTTGAGGAAAACAGTTGAGTAATAATATGACTACAGAACTGAATTTAAAAACAATCATTCTTTGAAAAAATCAAGTCATAACCTCATACATTGTAGCAGTGGTATGAAAATGTATAGTTTATTTCAGAAACAACATAAGTCACCTATCTACAACTTTTGGGAAATCAGAAAAAACCAAATAGACTATGAACCCATTAAAATAAAAATTTGAAAAAAATGTATATCATATCTCTAAGCTGCTTGGATTGAATAAATGTGAAAGCCAGAAAAAATATTGAAATATAAGTGGTATTATGGTAGTTTGAAAGTATTTGACTCATGTTGTTTCTGCAATAAACTATCTTTAACATTGTAAGTTGGGATATTCCTTCAATGAAACTGAGTTTTATATATATATGAATGTATGATGTATTTTGTCAAGTATGATAGAAAGTAAAATTAAAAAATGTAATAGATCAATTTCAATGGTAATTAAAGTTTCTTATTGCTACTTTAATCATCATTATTGGCAAGAGGTTCTCTTTCACAGGTCGGCCAAGCAAATATTTCATTATAAAAGTCCTGTATTTCTTCTTCATTTGTTAGGTAGTCCTTGAGCTTCTTAATGTCACTTATTTTGGTGTGGAGTATGGGAATAAATCCTTCTGGGTAGGCTACTGCGTCTGGGAGAGTGATAACATATGAATATGTGTTGTGATTTATGGTATCTTTTATATATACCAGTGTAGCTGTTAATATCCCTAGCCTGCAAATAAATTTGCAAAGAGTTAAGGCCGTCCGGCTCGCAAATATATTGGGGTCTGACCACAGCTCTAGCTCAGTAGTAGATGCATGAATACTCTTAATGTAATGAACCACCATGGGTTTCAATAACTGAAGATTAACAATCCTTACCGCTGCTCTCTTGAAGGCATTGGAGATTACCAATAAGGAAATCAAAAAGATAGTTAGTGACTGATTATCAGTAACCATATATTCAATCGAGAATAATGAAAATCAACTACTATTTTTCTAGTTGATCCTTAAAACGCTCGTCATGAATACAGGTATGCACTAATTTATCCTTTCGAAACTCCTTGAGACTTACAACGCCAGTTCTTGAAGTTCTCTGGATTCTTATATGATATTCAAATTCAAATTCAAATTCTTTATTGCATGATCAAGAAACATTACAATAATACAAAATCATTCACATGAGGAGAGAGTAGAAATTTCTTATTATCTAGACGACAATAAAGGTATTAAATTAATAAGTCATTACAAAGGAATATTTGCCATTCTACAAGATACAACAATGCAAATGAAAAAAATTAATATTTCATGCGACTCATCCAAGAAGGCCAAAGCCTGTGTTTGGATGGGAGTCTGTACTATATAAATAAATGAAATTAATGAAATATGAAAAGAAAGAGTTTGATCAAGAGATAATAGATTTTTGTAGACAGTATGTACTGTAAATCCAGGACATTGACGTCTGTTACAAATGAATATATAATAATCAAGAAGTATCGAAATTCTTGGAGTAATAATGGATAGAGCTGTATTAGATGATACCAGAATATAGAGCTTTACTAGAATAGGATTGGAAAATATGAATCTCTGCTGAGCTAGGGATTGATTTTAACTTTCAAAATTCCGTTAAGAATATGAGACTAATTATTAAGTTTAAGTGTTACATTTTAAACTCAGATAAATGAGCTACATCAAGAAAATTATACTAATCATCAGCAGGTAAACAATATTACATTTAGTACTACAAATTGTTGGTGCAATACTTCTAACTTAATCTATATGTACTAATAATAATTAGGTGCATGTTTGTAATGATATGATAGATGTGACCTATATCAAAATAATAGAGAAGATGCTGGCTTTTTAATTTATGCAGGCTTAAAAGAAAAATTTTTCAAGTAATGCTTATAAATATTATTACTAAAATACTATACATTAAAATATGTAAAGACAACAGGATCGAGATTAAATCATTAATCACTGATAAATAGAGGTGATTATGGAATCAATATGTTCCCTACCGATCTCTCTTAACCACCTTTTAACGTTCCTCTTGTAAATAAGAAGAGTGCAGTCGTCATAATTACGGAGTATAGGAGGAATATTCCTGTACAAGATGTGAGCTATATAGTGCGTGTTGGTTGTTGAATGAGTTCTTATTAATCTTGGGATTTCTATGCCTAAAGAATTAGCTGAGCGTGTAGAACGGTCATGCGTTATTCTTTTGAATATATTATTACTGTGCCCATGCATGTAAAGGAGTAAATTCTTGACGAAAAGTTGTCTTATGTCTAGGACATTAAAATCGTCATATATTTCATTAGTAGGAGTACGAATAGGTTTACTCAAGGCAGTTTTTATTATTTGTTTCTGAGTAATGATTAAAGGGTTGAGAATTGATTTAAAAGCACCTCCATAAGCCAAAATACCCGACGATATTATAGATTGGACGTATGAAAAATAGATATTTCTCAGTTCATCTTTAGATAAAATTTGACGTAGATTGAGGAAAATGTAGATAGATCTTCGTATTTTATTTTTTAATTGTATTATATGTTCCGACCATTTTAATTTGTCATCAACTATTACACCTAAATACTTGTATGAGCTAACTCTCTCAATGGACTCACATTGACATTGCATATTATTTGGGTTTGTACAAGAATGTAATACTATTGAATCTACTGATGGCTCCTGAATTTTTCTTAATGATATCTCTATAAATTTAGATTTTCCTATATTAAGAGTTAAGATATTTTGGTCGAACCATGCCTTGAGTAAGTGGAGATCGCGGGATGCTTTCTGGTACATTTCCTCTTTATTTCTACCATAAACATGCAGAGCCGTGTCATCAGCAAACAGAAATAGATTTCCAGTGAGAGGAAGTTTTGCCAGGTTATTTATATAAATGAGAAACAATAAAGGTCCCAATGTGCTGCCTTGCACCACCCCATAATCTATCGAATTCAATTCACTCTCAACGCCCATTATTTGCACAGCCTGTTTCCTGTCCGTTAAATAGCTTTCAAACCAGCTGTAAGATTTATTTCTAATGCCAATGATCTCCAATTTTCTCATCAGCTTTAATCTATCAACTGTATCGAAGGCTTTAGCTAAGTCGAGGAAAATTATACAGTTATTTAGATTATCATTCAGTGAGCAGTTAACTTCCCTTGTTAAATTAAAGAGAGCATCTGATATATTTTTGTTATTTCTGAATCCAAATTGTCTTTCCGTTAAAATGTTATTATTTTCAATATAGGAACTCAACTGTGACTTTACTATTTTCTCCAAGATTTTTGAAAAAATACTTAAAAGAGATATTGGTCTGTAGTTATTTTTTTGAGATTTGTCACCATTTTTGTGCAAAGGAAAAACTCTAGCTATTTTGAAACTATCAGGAAATATACCTTGTTCAATACTTAAATTATAAATGTGTTTCAGAGGAGTTAAAAAAATTTGTATGTTTTGTTTGAAGAATCTAGTAGGAATATTGTCGTATCCTGGCGCAGACATGCCTCTCAGTTTTGAGGTAAATTGAATAATCTCGATTTCACTAACGGGTTTCATTGTAAAATTCGAATCAAGACGGTAGTTTTCATCATTCAAAACTGGTGGTTTTGTAGAATCTACAGCGCGGGCTAAATTCTCCCCAACACGTGAAAAGTAATCATTAAAATCCTGAGCTACAGCCTTGATTTTCTCTAGTGGAGAAATGGAGCTATCATGAGCTGGCTCGAACTGTTCAAGAGGAAAACCATCTTTCTTATTGCTTCTGCCTGAAATTTCATTTATAATGCACCAGAACTTTTTAGGATCTCTACCACTCTCATTTATTCTATCTTTATAGTATTGATTTTTGCTTATTCTTAATAAATTATTTAGTCTATTCCTATAGTTTTTATAATGAGTTAATAATTCTCTATTGAAAGGTTGTTTTCTGGTTTGTTTATACAATTTATCTCTTTCCCTAATAGATCGAACTAAGCCTTCGGTTATCCAGGGTTTAATTTTTTTGAAACGAGAATTCCTTTGAAGAACTGGTTTTTTTGATTCATCTATGTTACGTTTAATGATAGAATAGAATTTGTCTGTAGCAATGTTGACTTCCTGCTCTATGAGAACGGAATTCCACGTTTCCTCTCTGAATGTAGATAATAAGGTTTCATTATGAATAAAATATTTGGGAGGATCAGATTTACTTTTATTTGTGAAACTGGAAGTAATTTTTATTGCTTCAATGTAATGATCTGTAACTGCTACTTTAAGAATAGCTGATTGTATTATATTAAGGTTTGCATTGTTAATAAATATATGATCTATTAAAGTGCTACTAGTTCTCTGTTCTCTAGTAGGTTTGTCAATGCAATTGACAAATCCATGCTCATAGAGAACATTTAAATATGAGTCAGTTTGTAAATCGTTGTTCAAAATGTTAATGTTAATGTCTCCTACTAATAAATTTGTTCTACCTCTACTCGAATTATCATAATAGTTATTAAGTTCGTCAATGAAATGAGGAATATGAGACTCGTGGTTCCGATAGACAGCCAAGAGACAATAATCTTTTCTATCGTAGTGGAAAGTAATTTCTAAAGCATTAGCTCCTCCTATACTGATGCTTCTACCAACTGCTGATAAGGAATTTTTAATAAAAACAAGCACTCCATCATTTCTATTGGATTTATCTTCAGTCTGAAACGAAGTGTAGCCGTCCAACTGTTTGTTATCGTCCACCTCAAGCCATGTCTCAGATAAAACGATAACATCAATTTCACAGCTTAATGAATTCAGCCCTACTAGCAAATTATCGAAATTCTCATTATAGCTCCTTATATTCTGATGTATTAATCTCAAGCAACTCTCGTCTGAATCACAAAAATCATTAAAAGAATCAAATGTATCAAACTCTTTGCATGTTATTAAATTAAAATTTTCTAATTCTTCTTCATGCCTATTCATTGTCATGAAAAGAATGCTCCGCCCGCTCAACTGTCTCACCTTATTAATAACCTATATGGTTTATATATAAAAGAAGAAACCTACTCTATTTTATTATAAGATGAAATGTATGGTATGTAAATTTAAGAACTAATAATCCTCGCTAGAACAATTCAAATCTCAGGCAAAAGCGTGGGTAAGTTCAAGACTTTTTAAACAAGATTATACGATAGAATAGAGATAGAAGTAATCATGCTAATTAACGTGAAAAATAAAACGTTCTCACAGTATTAAATGAGTGGATGCTGTAATGTGGATCACTCAGTCAGGCGTTATCCAACTTATTAGAAACAATAACAATCATAATTATAAAAATAAAGCTAATGAAAAATTAATAAATTGTCATTTCAAATTAACATTAAAATAAATCTAAATCAAGATACAAATACTGCAAATTGAAATTATATTTGAATTTACTTCTAGTACGCGCAATATTAATTAACATGGAAAATAAAACGTTCTCCTTGTAAATAAAATTCGTGAATTAGTAATGTATCGCTCGATCAAGCGTCGCATAATTAAGCTATGAAACATTTCAAAAAATAAATAAATACATGATTCAATAAAAACATGAAAAATAAACTACATGATTTCAAATCAGAAGTTTTCATAGTAAATTTAGGTTTAAATATAAGACTGGAAATTTACATTTACGTAATTGAATTCATTTCAATTACGTGAAATACGTAATAAATTTTTCAGAACTGTGATGTTAGGTTTAGAAATATCTCTCAACCGAACTGCGCATCCCGATCGAGCGACAAAAAACAGCATCCACACCCCACTCACGATCACGTGAGACAAAAAAAAAACGTTATAACACTGTCTTAACAAAAAAATTGCTGACATTCGTACGCAAGCAAAAAATAAAAAGTTTTTTCATACAGTGTCAAGCGATCGATACAGTTGAATAATAATTCTACATACTGTAAATATTCATGCATACGAATAATGAATATTACGGGATGTTATTTATAAAAAAAGTTGACAATAACTGTAAAAATTAATACATTCATTAGTTCATTTTGAAAGACCGTTTATCCAGTAGAGAAAAGAGAGTTTATCTCATGAATTAATTGATAAATCTCAATGGCATGACAGTTTGATTGTAAGTGTTGCAGTAATAATAGCCTACTGTATTATTCTTATATATATTTTTACTATAAATCACTATAAATTGACAGTAATTCATTGCCATAAATTCACTATGAATGCTCTATTATTTATCAATCATGTTTAGTATTTTTTATATTGAAAAGGAGACTATTAAAATAATTTACTAAACTTGGAAAAAAATTATTAATATTGTATTGAGTTAGTTTCAATTGTTTTAGACTACTTAGTGTAATATTCTATTTATCAAATAAATAAGTTGATATATAAGTAAAATTATCAACAATTGTATTCAAACATAATACATGACACTTGAATTATAAATAAAAAAGGATAATATAATTGAATAAAATTAAACAATCTTGTTTTAGCTTCAATCGTTCCAGCATTCCACTTGAATTAGAATATAACTAGCTCGTATTCAGACCATACCTGAATGTTGATAATAGTAGAGTTCTCACCCGAGTTCAACCACTTGTTTTCATTCGTTGGTTGTGGCAGCGTGATCGATGTCATGTGGGGACCACACTCTGATTTGCTGATCGTTTGCGTTCTTCTTCACCCACATCTTGCCGTTGCTGAACCAGGCTCTATGGAGTTTTTTCGCTTTCACCAGGTTTTTGCCATAGGAAAGAAGAAATTTGTTCTGCGGTGTCAAGTGTTCGTTAACATACACGTCTCCAGATGGAAATGAAGCGTTGACCTCGGTTGCGTTGAGGCGCTGAATTTTATTCTTCTCAATAGCTGCAGCCATCCAAGCATTACGAGTACTTCTCGAAATGTAAGACACGATGATGGAGGGGATTTTGGAATTCTTTGTTGCAGGAATACGATGTGCTATGGATATTTCAGACCTACAGTAAGACAAGTTCAGTCCTTTTGCAACACTTTCAATGATTGAATAAATATCTTCATTCTCAGTAACCGGAAAACCCACTATTTCTAAATTGTTTTTGCGCGAGTATTGCTGCAAATCATTGAGATCTTGTCTTGTTCTCCATAGTTCCTCCGAGAACTTCTGATTCTTCATCTTTAGACCCTCACATTCACCTTTTAGATTTTCAGTATCAGTTTTTAAAAGATTAAATTCACTTCGGATATCGTTCAAAGCAGAAGTATTGAGATTAACCGCACTTTCTAACTCCGACAATTTTTTCGTGTTGACATCAAGTTTAGAGTCCATAGAGTTCACTGTTAGATGGAGGTTTTTATAGCTTCGAGAATAGGATCTTGCTCTACAGATGTTGCAGTTGCAGCAGGTTTAAAACATTCTTCGCACTGCCATGTATCTTTCTTGTCTTTGAGAGCAAGTAACTTAGCCGGCGTACGAATGCGTGTACATGCTGCATGATAAGTTTTAACGCATTTGGAACACTTTATAATATCAGCAGCGGTAGGCTGAACAGCTAAATTACACTTGAAACACGACATAATTGCTATTTCACCGAAGCACAACTTGTAAAATAATTGAATTTGAGGTTATAGTAATAACAGAAAATCAACTTAAAACAAGCTAGTAAGATAGTCGAGCGGGCTTGTTTTTCACTATCGGAGCGTACTGATAAAGACTACCTTTCCGAACGGCATCTAGAGCCAGACTCTATTGACTTATGACTAGAGCCAGACTCTATATATTGTAGACTTATTAATATAAATATCAGTAAGATTTTGCTGGCTGGATAATATTGCTATCATCAAAGGATGATAAGTAATAAGTGCTCTGAATAAGATTAAGATTGATTAATTCACTAATCATATATGCTGCAGAATAAAAATGCTTGGTACCAAGACAGCTCAAACTATATCACGAGATGAATTAGGAAAACAATAAAAACTTCTAGAATCTTGTATGCTGACATAAAACACAAATATATTCCCATAAAATAATACAGATATAAAAAATTTCCTTATAAATCCCACACAGCACAAGAAGATCCTGGGGATGACCAAGGGACATCTCAATGGGATATTGAGGATATCCTCTGATAATCCTACAAAGACCCAAAATGCATGGGATATTGAGGACATCCCCTGGAAATCCCTCAAAGTCCCAAAAATTCCCAAGGATATCCTGTGGACATACTTATGTCCGCCCAAATCCCGATCCCTGGGATATCCCACAGGGAGATCTGACCACAAAATTCACCTCAATAATTATTTTATACCTTGAAATATATCATGGAAAATTATGGAATGATTAATTTCAGTCCCACCAAAGGTATTAAAATAGAAATACCAATAACATTTTGTCGACATTTATTTATTCATTACCAATAAATTAAGAAAATTAAATTCATTAACTAATACAATAACTAACTAACAACAAAAATAGTTAATTTTACATGATTTATAAATTTGCTTGAAGCTTCAATTGTTAGAAAACAATTAAATAATGTTGTCACTTAGTTTTTATCAGGAATTGATACTCCATTTTCATTTTCATCCAATAGTCCATAGTTTTTTTTCTGAAACAAATACAGTGACTCTTAGTTGATGAATCATGTATAGAAGAAATGGTGTAATAAACAGCTAGAATTCTGAAAAAAAGAGAGTTCAATAAATTTTAATCAGCTGATCAATTCTGTTGAGCATCCCTATAAAATATTTTCATTCCTAGCGGCTTTCGGCCGCTTATAATCAGATGATATTTATTACTAGTAGTTCTGTAAACAGTGGACCTCGCGCAGTTAAAAACCACAGCCTCCATCAGAGTGAATTATGTCCTGTCCTGACGTGTCGGCAAGATATCGATGTGTATACAACTAATGGCTGTTTCAAATGTTGTATGGACAGTAATTATTAATATTGATTATAAATTATTATCATTGGAATGCTAATAATTTGTTGTAAACAACTATGCTATCATTGAAAGCTTACAGAGTTGAAAGCAGAGAAAAGTCGGGAGAAAATAAAAAGCTACTTTGAGTTATCAATATTGCATGCCTCATCGCTTGCAATTAATAGTCCACACGACAGTTGATTTTTTACCAAATTACATTGGGATATTAATTGCATGCAATTAATAATCCTCTCGACAGCTGATTTATGATGAATAGGCTGGTTACTACGGTAATATTGGCGTTCAAAAGAGACTCCTTTTCCTTTTGCATTATCCTTAGAATGCAAAATTTCAAAAAACCTTGTATATTCGTCGACGCGCAATTTAAAGAGGAACATACCTGTTAAATTCATGAAAATCTATTGCCGCGTTTTGCCGTAAATGCGGAAAATAAAATTAAACGTATTAACATAAAGAGAACTGTCTACTTTAATCTTAGACCTCACTTCGCTAGGTCAATAATCTTGTCTCTCGTGCTCACTCCCAAATCGCTGCCGTTTGTTGCCTCCGCTCATTATTGCTCCAAGCCTAAGAGCTGTATTAGCCCTTGATTGCTTGCAATGGATTGCACTGTAATATATGAGAGATACTAGCCGTGAGCGATTGAGCGTCATTCTTGATGAAGTTGAAAGTTGCCCATGCAGTTGACGGCCCCAACAACTGCACGAACTTTTTCACTTCCTCAACAATCATGCTCAATTGCTCACAGCTAGTATCTCCCATATACCACTATCCCTTGCTTGAGTAGTATCCAGTGCAAACGGGTGGTCCTTGTAACGTACAAGAAGAAAACAGGAATTTTTATGCTTAAGTAACTTGATTGACATATATCTTCTTTTTGCAAAATTACAAGTATTTAGGAATATAAGCCAAACGTTGTAGTTCAAGTGTGAATTGAAATTAAGATGTGAAGTGTGATTTCAAGTGCTACTAAAACAAATTGAAATGAAAAAACATAAGGATGTATGTTTAATTTCAAGCTCTAAACTTACGTGGCATCTCTCTGCAGCCTTTCCTTGGCTTTTGACAGTCATTTCTTTACCAGAACTTCTATGTTCACGTCCGTGGAATCATTGAAATGACAGCATACAATATCTGCAAAATAAAGATAATGAAAGACACTTCAAATTATGATATATAGAATGATTCACTACCAGTGAGTGGTACGTGAATTACATTCCATATTTTAATAATTTAAATTGAAATTATACAGACCAACTCCATGATATGCTTATGATATTCATGGTAACTAAGATAAAAATACAGGAAAATAAAATAAGCAAAATAAAAAATAGTCATAAAATTGAAAATAATTGCGTTATCCAAGTGAAATATATTCAGTTTGAATTTTACTAGTCAAGATACTCAATTTTCTCCAAAGTAAAGATAATAATTCTCAAAAGATACAGTGATATAATTATCAAAGTAAGCTAATACATGCTACCTTTAATAATTTTTGGTTATATGTAGTGACATGTTTCAACAAGCTTAGACAGTATTTCTGTACAAATTGATTTTTTGAAAAAGGAAAGATGATAGATACAATAACAGTTCTAGAAGCCAAATAAGCATAGACAAGTGGACATTGAAGTTTTGTTAGATCCTCTGATTTCATTAAATTTTTTTGGATGATTATCAAATTTTACTTTATGGAATATGGATAAGTTTCAAAAGTATACTCCCATTTCTTGATGCTTTTATTTGCACCATTCTTCTATTAGGTATATTTTTCTATCCTGCATATTTAATACATGGAATGGAGTGGCCGTACTCAGGTGGATTGGATACTGGCTTTGTAATTCAGAGGCCCAGGTTCGAATCCCAGCCCAGACAACATATGTTTCTCGGGCCACTCCCATGATTTGGAACGACTCATTAAAACGTCGATCCCGGCTGCCTAAAAACAGTCGTTAGGGCATGCCAGAAACCCTGAAATTGATCAGATGCAACCAGAAAACTCTGACACCAGACCTGAGTCAGCCAGGCCACTCGATACCAATTACCAATTCACGAAATAAAGGAAATCAATTGGGCGGATTTTCATAAATAGGTGTGCTTACCTTTGATTAGGCCACTTGAGTCAGAGTAGGTTGAGGCTCTTTTGCCCTTAGCTCCAAACCAATTGTATTTTTCAGTGATCTCATTGGTTAAGAACCTTGAGATCTTAGTGAGCAGATTGTAAACAACATTTTTTAATCCAGTTCCTCCAATTTTCTTTAACTCCATCACCTTAAACAGAAAAACAACTTAAGACAACCCAATCCTATATTTATTTGAAATTGAAAAAAAACACTTATGAAAATCATTAGACCTGCTTTGAATGATTCCAGTTTTTGACAAAATAAGATATATTTCCTTGACGAATAAATATAATTGATAATTTTCAACAAGAATGGACATTTAATATTCATCAGATGTATTGGTATCAGCTCTATTCTATAGAAGGCAGTGGCAAGGCAGAGAATTGCTACGCTGTTTTCCTATTTTCACCACTGCCATTATAACGTGGACCTTACTATATTCAGTTAATTTTTTTAATAACCATTCATCTTATAGTCAACCACATGAAAATAGTCAAATGGAAATTGGAACAACCGAGTATCTCCTCACCCCCCACAGCCATATTCGTTGCCAATTCGTCAGGAGTAATAAGAAATATCAATTAATTCTTCTAAAAAACTGGTGTATTATGAAAAATAGCTTTTGAAGCTTTATAAAGTAAGCTTTTGGATTATTTGATTAGTAAATAAATCGGGAATCAAAATTGCAATGTCTAAGGCTGGACGCACATCTTGACATTTGGTTTTGTTTTAATTGGTCTTACAGAGTTTGCCCCCATATACCACTTTGCACCGCGCCGTGTTTTTGCTCTAACCTAATCCAATATGCAAGAGGCTTCTGGATGCCAATCCCCACACCGCAGCTCCTCAAATGTTCGTTCAGCACAAATACATATTTTGCTTAAGATTTGATTAACACTAAGAATCTTCTAATTTGTAATCCAAACACGACTAGACATACTCTTTTAACGTTATAAGCTTTAATACTCTTCTTAACATTAAGCTGTTTTATACTGTCGTTCCAATATTTTTGATTTAAACTTACTTGCTCTAGCTATAATACTCTTACCAACATCAAGCTGTTTTATACTGTCGTTCAAATATTTTTGATTTAAACTTACTTGCTCTAGCTACTAGTATTTTCTCCATGCTGAAGATTTTCCATGTAGATTTTGGGTATTACATAGCTTCCACTGCCCTGTCATAATTTTTGTGGAAAGGGCATCAGCCAAATTCACTCGTCTCTCTCCTGATCCAATTTCTTAGAACAAGCTCATATCCATCTCGAAACTCCACCCTGAGCTGTCTTAAAGTTTGTTGAGAGGATCCATTCCCTCACTTTGTCTGTTTAAAAAGATTTCTATAAATGAACCTGAACATATTGAGTATAACATAAATAAAACTTCACAAAGGTAAACATTGAGCCTCGAATAAACTATTTATGGTATCCTGAATAATATAAAATGTGTGGTCTTTTTATTACTGTACATAATAGCCTAATGTAAAACAAACTGAAAACGAATTTAATATTGGAGTATGGATTTAAAGTGAATAATTCACTCATGAAAAAAACAAGAAAAGGGTTAATTAGATAAGTCTGGAATAGGCTTTTGTAGAGATTAGGATAAATTGTTGATTTCAGAATGAAGTAAAGGGAAAGTTACATAAATTTAATTTTTGAAAGAAGAAGATTACACATTAAAAAGCAATTTCTTTGAAAGACCAAAGACTAAGTGTTGAAGATAACTGACTAACTTTGAAAATATAATAACTGGAGACTTGCAAGGTTTATCAAAGTAATATTCTTCCACATCAAACTTTCGTCCTATTAATACCGTTTTATTTGAGATTTCTTGTGTGGCAATATTTCTACTTTTCTCTTTAAATCACTTTTAATTAATTCACAATTTAATTAAATCACAATTAATTATTAATCAGCTGCAGTGCCTACAAATGATAGGTAGGGTATTTTTGGGTTCAAAATGTATTCATTTTTATTCTATATTCTATTAATTTAAAGTTTGTTCTATGTTTTTTGGAAAGTTTTATTATCAATCTATCTGAATTTGAAATTGTTTGTTCTATTTTGATTTGTAATTTCAAGATTAAATGGATTTGTAATTGGTGAAGAAATTGAACAAAACCTACCTACATAATATTTGAACAATTTAGACAAAATTTAAAAAGTTTTTGGGCAATAGCCTGTTTTTCTGATTATTGTAGGCCTAAAGTTGCTATATCCAATAAATAAATTATTAAATGAATGAATCTCTAAAAAAAAATTTGCTAAATCCAGCCCAATTTTGAAAAACATGACACAGCATAACTTAAACTAAAAGTAGGTACACTCTGAAAATCATTTTTGTCATTCTACTTACAAAATTTCGAAATATTAGACGTATCAATCTGAAGGTGGAAGCGACTGAAGATGGAAAATAACTGAAGG
This sequence comes from Nilaparvata lugens, assembly GCF_014356525.2. Lineage (NCBI taxonomy): Eukaryota > Metazoa > Arthropoda > Insecta > Hemiptera > Delphacidae > Nilaparvata > Nilaparvata lugens. The sequence goes on along the minus strand of NC_052504.1, from coordinate 41,213,833 downwards.
TACATTATTATCTGAAAACAACTTGAACGTGTTTACAAGTTTTGTTCACAAAATTACCAAACAAAACAACTACAAAACTGAGTCAAAAACGTTTAAAAGGGTTAACGGTGGAAACCCGGCAACCGACAAGAAACAAAGCGGGAAACGAGACAACTTGTCTTGAAAAGCGGGATTTTTGAAATTCGAATCAAAAAAAAAAATTTATCTAGAGTAGTTTGAAAAGTGAAACATTATTTTTCGGTGTTCCAACTAATGCATCAGTTATATTGATAAGAATTAAACAATTTTGAAGAGCCGCAGACATCGAATAGAGTAAATTTTGGAAATATACTATTAATTTTTCAAATTCCAAACTTTAGACTATAAAACAAGAAGACAACACATACATTTTGCTTGATGTGATCCAATTTCTTTTTCAACTTTTAATATTTCATCTATTTTATGAGATTACATAGGTAACTATTTTTTAGGAGAAAGAAGATTTTTCAATATACTTTCACATGCATTTATCATTTTTTTTTTAATTCCTGCTAGTTTTTTGAAAAAAAAAATGACACTAGCAGTCATCATGTCCTGGGGATATCTTTGGGATTTCCACAGAATTTGAACGAGTTACATAAAATTAAAGTGGCTATGATATAATTAATTATAATTTCAGTATTTATTATATTATCACTTTTTTCAGCAATCCACATCCACAAAAGTGAACTACCAGCACCGTGAAAAATAAAAATATATTCTCTCAATGGGGAATTCCTAAGCATATTCTAAGAATATCCCCGAAAAATGAAAATATATACTTTTAATGGGTAATTCCTGAGAATATCCCGTGGATATCCCCCATATCCTCTGGGATATATGGATCATTTGAGGACTAGTTTGGGATATCCTTGGGACATCCTGTGCTGTGTGGGATATAATTTTTTGAATAAATAAATTCTCTAATATCTCAATAATTATCACAGGAATTGTTAGCATTCACAATATTGTGAGCTGTAAAAATATATATTTATTTATTAATACTGATATGTAAAACTTCAGGTCAAATCAGAATAGAGAAATTTCAAATTATAGACCCATCTCACTGCTTTCAGTGTTCTCAAAAATTCTACAGAAACTTTTTAAGAAAAGATTAATGAGCTTTCTCAATAAAGTGAACTATTTTAATAGAAACCAATTTGGATTTCAGGAGGGCTTGAACACAGAACAGGCATTATATAAGTTTATGTCAGATATTTATCACAGCATCAACACACCACATAAAAATAGAACATCTGGTCTATTCTTGGACATCCGAAAGGCTTTCGACACAGTTGAACACAGCACCTTGTTGAATAAGCTTCATGCTGCTGGTGTCCGTGGTGTTACCAACATGTGGTTAAAATCATACTTGATGGATAGAAAGCAGTATGTGTCTATTTCGGGTTGTGATAGTGAGCTGACAACAGTTAAATACGGCGTTCCACAAGGATCCGTTTTGGGCCCTATATTGTTTTTAGTCTACATAAATGATTTGTTTTCCCACACATTTTTTGGATCAATTACATCTTTTGCCGATGACACAGCCCTAGTGTATTCTGCTAAAAATGGAGGAGAACTGCATAAAATGATGCAGCTGGATTTGTTTGATTTGCGATGCTGGTTCAACTGTAACAAACTAGCACTAAATGTGAGCAAGACTTCCTATATAAACTTTTCATTATCATCACCATTTAGTTTCACTGATCCTGTCAGGTATCATCAGGTTGGTTGCAGATCTGTGAGTTGTGACTGTGAGGTAATTCAACAATCTGACTCTATTAAATATCTTGGGCTAATATTGGATCAAAGTCTAAATTGGGATTTGCATGTAAATAAAGTAAAAGGGTACCTCTTATAATTGGTTAGGACTTTCTATCAACTGCGTCAATTCTTCCCTGTAAATATTCTTTGTGTAATGTATTTCTCTTTTCTCAATAGTAGGCTGGAATACAGAATCTCATGTTATGCATCTATCTTCATGTCTCATTTTAAATCTTATAGTCCTACAAAAATCAATTGTTAGAATAATGTTTGGAGCTAATAGACGAACGCATACTTCCCAATATTCAGGTTTTTTGGAATTCTACCTTTCAGATACATGTATATACTGAAAGTTTTATCTTTGTTTTATAAAATGAGTGGGGATAGGAATCAAATGGGGAATCTTGAACAAAATCAGCAGATAACTAGGCAAACTACAAGGATGCTAATCAGACTCCCCAAACCAAACAGCACTACCTTCCAGAGATGCTTTTTATTCCTTGGACCTAAATTCTTTAATATTCTCCCAGATGAGATTAGAAAGCTACAGAATCTCAAGAAATTCCTAAAACAAACGAAGAGTTGGCTATGGCGTCATTCACCTTTAGAAGTAGAAGACTTATTCAAAGTAGTAAGCTGAGAAACACATGGTGCTAATATCTAATACTTTATTGAATATGAATTTCAGTGTAGTATGGCCTTTTTACTTTAGTTACTTCTGTATCCTTTAAAGTTTAACCTTTGCTTTGAGCTTTGATCTGCAAACATTGTTTTATTTGTCACTGTTATGTCTCATCTTTTATTTTTCATTTTTTCCCTCTCTTGTCATGAATTATGTTGAAAAAAAATATACTGGTGATTCTTCCTCCCATTTTTTTCGCAGTTTGAACTACATTTCATAATATAAGTATATTTAAAGAGAGGAAATGCTACAATCAATCAATAAAATTACTTGATGATGGTGATTGAATGTGTGTGTGTGTGTGTGTGTGTGTGTGTGTGTGTGTGTGTGTGTGTGTGTGTGTGTGTGTGTGTGTGTGTGTGTGTGTGTGTAGGCTTTTTTCTCTCCTCCTATATCCGATTAAACCTCAACTCCTGCTCACGGACAAGTGCTTCATGAAGCACTTTGTGAGCAGTTATTGTTCACATTAATATTATATTATATATTATTATATTATATACTATTACTTACAATCTATTATTAAATTTTAGATGGATTATTGTTGTATTTGTCAAGCTAGACTCTATTTGGTTTCTGTATATGTATTTATGAGTGTGAATAAATTTGAATTTGAATTTGAAAGAGTATAACAAATTGGGACCTGTTCAGTCCATAGATTCGATAGAACATACCTTCAACCAATGAATAATAATCAATAAAAATAATAATTTTAAAATCTCAGGGTACTGTATGTGGATTCGTGCCGTGCATGGAAATAAGCTTCCTATAGTAGGTATTAAATATATTTCTATAGATAGTTCTTGTTCCATATACAGAGTGGGGCAGAGTGGACTCCCTGATATGATCGGTTAACTGTATAAAAACCATAAAAGATTATTACAAAAGCTTTTTATTCCTGAAATATAAATACAATGCAATTTATTTTACATTAAGTTTTAAAAATGATATCGTCCAGGTGACGACCTTGACAAGCGATGCACATATTCAGGCATTCCATGAAGTTTTCAAAAACTCTACACAGCATATCTGGCGTTATTCCAGTGATAACATCAACAATTGCTTCCTTAAGGGATCCCAAGGTCCTTGGTCGAACTTTGTAAACCTCAGATTTGAGGTAACCCCAAAGAAAATAATCGCATGGGTTTAGATCGGGGGAGCGAGGGGGCCATGAAACATCCCCTCGTAATGAGATCAAGTGGCCAGGAAACCGTTGTTGCAGAAGTTGGCGAGAGTGACGGGCGGTATGAGCCGTGGCACCATCCTGTTGAAACCAAAAGGCTTCCAATTTATTTTCCTCACCATACTCCTCAATTCTGGGGAAGAAAAAGTTCTCCAACATCTGACAATAGTGCACAGCGTTCACAGTAACAGTTGCACCTTCCAATCCAAAAAAGTAGGGGCCAATTATGCCTATGGAGGACACAGCGCACCACACAGTCACTTTTGGAGAATGAAGAGGTTTTTGGTGAAGAGTTCGTGGGTTTTCAGCTGCCCAGTAACGAAAATTTTGTTTATTTACTGTGCCCGAGAGGTGAAAATGTGCCTCATCACTAGACCACAGAATAGTGCCGTGTTGTAAAGAAGCCAGTATTGCATTGCAAGCATCTGTATGTTTAACAAAATCTGCTGGCATCAATTCTTGAACAACCATCAACTTATACGGGTGTAAATTGAGGTCTGAGTGTAAAATTCGCCTCACCGTTCTGGCCGACATTCCAAGAGCAGCAGCATGTTTCCACGCAGAGCACGATGGAGATTGTTCAATAGACGCTCTCACCGCCATTATGTTCTCTGGTGTCCTCACACTCTTTGGTTGTCCGACTGGTTTTCTAGGCAGTGCAGATCCGGTCGCCCGTACACTTGTAATCCATTTCCTTATGGCTACATTTCCATTTCCATCAGGAACTCTATCATGACGATTCAAACCAAACCATCTACGAAATGCACGCTGGGTTGCCACCACACTATCCTTATTTTTAAAGAACGTTTCGACTACAAAACCACGATGCTCGCCAGCCCACAGCATGGTGTCTACTAATAATGGCGTCTTTTCCCCCACCACATGGAACCTCTCCCACTCCACTAACTCGCGCGCATACTCTTCAGTGACTGATTGAAACTAGGGAGTCCACTCTGCCCCACCTTGTACCTAATAGTGGTTGACACATTGCAAATTTCTTAAACTTGAATAAAATATTTTTTATAGTGCTTTAAATAATTCCCCAATTCACTGATAAAGGCCTGGCTAATGAGCTCATTAGGACAACTTGCACTCACTTTAATGATGTTCTGAAGTTCTTGTAGAATAATTAATTATCTCCAATAATTAATTAGTTGAATCCTTTCGACTCTGCTGGGCTTGTGTATGGTCCAGATTACGTATAAGTCTCTATCAGTATTAATGATATATTTACGGGAATAAATTACAGTTAAGAACTCTTAAACAACACTGAGTTCACAAATAATCAAACATTAATTACACTTATTTAACATTTAAAACGGGACTGGCTTGAGGCTTTGAAATTAATTGAAAAGAGACCCTATCTCTGTATGCTGCCGTATCAGTCGAGATCACAAGCCAGAGAGAAAAAGTTCTCAGAAAAATTCTCATCTCTTCCTCTAACAACTTGTAAGCCTTCTTCTCATTGGCTTTCTCATTTTAGTAAAACGTGATGTAATTGGTTACTTAAGATTCAGGGTTTCTCCAACTTTTGCTTTGCAATGAATATATATTTTATCTCAGGGTGCAAGATTCGGCACCTGATGGAATAAGTAGAGCAATTCATCTAGTGAATCAGAGCTACAACAAACTATCGCAAATTATATTGCAAAATTGAAGATCATATGAATATGCATTAATAGCCTAGATTTTATACTTCTTTGATTTATTAGAATTTTCTGAAATGTACTGACTCATTATTCCTCTAATAAAATACCTTTAATACTATATTTACTTGCGCAAGTATTTTTTTTTATTAAATTCTTAATTTATAAGAAAACCCTTTCGACGAGCTAGCTTTGATTATTAGGTAAATTCGATGCACTGAGGGCGCCCATCACTAATTCAATATTTCTCACTCACGTGTTGAAATCTTCTTATGAGCCGCTGATGTCGATCCAACTCCTGGTGGTCCTGGACTATGGTAGCCGGAATCGTCTCTTCCAAGGGGTTACAAAAATTATTTAAAAATGAAAATGACTTCTGCTTTATAAGAGCATCACAAAGTCTTATAAGAAATTTAATAATTCAATCTAACTTAAGCTTTTTACAAGTTATAGCAAGGTATTACGCTCTATAATATTTAGGGAACTCTCATGGTGGCATTTGGCAGGCGAGTGCTGGTTCTCCTTTCTCAATTTTACAATTCTTATTTCCGACTTTCAAATTTACATAAAATTTGAATATCCTAGTCCTCCGCCATTAAAGGCTCAAATAGACCGTACTAAAATATTAAATTATCACTTATGTTGTATGTTTAATAATTTCTTTGCCTTTGGTCCATATCCATAACATAGACTATATAACAATTTTATACAAATTCTAATCATTTGTAGAAATATATATAAATATTTTTGAATTGGCATACTATTGCCGCCTATTAACTGCCATTATGTGATTGGTGCATGCAAATTGTTTCAGTATTCATGCGCTTGGTAACCTCCTATTTCCTGGATACATTCAATTATTTTTATTAGGTTTTTTAAGTATGCCCTCTACATGCTAGTTAATTTTCTATATATTACTATTTATTTCATGCATCCTAATAGTTAGCCACGTGACCTTTTGTTCTTCCAAATTGCATACCGTTTTGCCGCAATAGATCTCTGCCAAAAGGTTTGGTCAGATTCTACGTTGCATGGCTCGGTCGATTGTTAGGTCGCCGATCACTGAATGTTTATGCCTAACCTCAATCTTCAATATTTTATATAATATTATATATTAGCAAAAAATTATTTCAATTCCTTTTAGGCTATTGTACCGTTTAGCCAGGACAAGCTGATGCTATCTAATCTTTATGTTATCTCCTTGGCGATATTAGCCAGTTACTTTACTCAGACCTATTAGTACTTCAGCTAGGGATTTTTATATCTACCCAAATTTCAATATGTTACAATATAATATTTACAATTATGTGAATAAAATATTTTTTATAGTGCTTTAAATAATTCCCCAATTCACTGATAAAGGCCTGGCTAATGAGCTCATTAGGACAACTTGCACTCACTTTAATGATGTTCTGAAGTTCTTGTAGAATAATTAATTATCTCCAATAATTAATTAGTTGAATCCTTTCGACTCTGCTGGGCTTGTGTATGGTCCAGATTACGTATAAGTCTCTATCAGTATTAATGATATATTTACGGGAATAAATTACAGTTAAGAACTCTCAAACAACACTGAGTTCACAAATAATCAAACATTAATTACACTTATTTAACATTTAAAACGGGACTGGCTTGAGGCTTTGAAATTAATTGAAAAGAGACCCTATCTCTGTATGCTGCCGTATCAGTCGAGATCACAAGCCAGAGAGAAAAAGTTCTCAGAAAAATTCTCATCTCTTCCTCTAACAATTTGTAAGCCTTCTTCTGATTGGCTTTCTCATTTTAGTAAAACGTGATGTAATTGGTTACTTAAGATTCAGGGTTTCTCCAACTTTTGCTATACAAAAAATAAATAAAAATTATACATAAATAACTTATATAATAGCCTGTGAGCATTCCAATAAATAAATCCCAATATATGATACTGTAGCGTTACATACATTAATTTTTTTATGTGAGCTTTGTATACTCTTGATTTTTCATACTTTTTTTAGATTTCAATAAATATTCGAATAACATAACCATTGTTTTTTCATTACATAAACCTTCTTTACATATAATATTTACAATTATGTGAGTAAAATATAATTTAATTCATAATAGTCGAGTGATCAATCAGCTGATTCATTCGATAATAACTCAGTAAATTGTCGACTGATCTAAGATCGATTGACATATTAAATCAAAACAAAGGATTCTAACCTCAAATGTACAGGCAATCTTTTTTTCTATAATCAGCCAATAATAAACTAAGCTGCTTTATAATTTTATTTCTACCAAAGAATTCTCATTACTCCATAATTATAATTTTGCATGGTTCTCTTATCTCTTTATAGATAATATGACTACTCCTTATCATAAATAAGATTCAATTTTATTAGAGTGATACCTTGACTAGGCTATCTGTTCTTTCAATTTCACAATTCTGTTAAAGATTAGTTGGTTTCTTCAAAATTATTTTATGGTGTCAAAACACATCGTCATAGTGTTCCGTAAGCGAAAAGTGTGGCTCTCAAGTCCATCAATATAGCAATGAGCTGAAACAGTTCCTTCATTAGAATATGAATGCATGAATTGCATGAACTTGCTAATCTTCAAATTCACTTTATCTTCTCTAGGGACATGTCTCCCCATCGTTTCAATCGACAGCATATTTTTTTTTATAGAACTTTGGTCACCAACTTTTATAATCAATAATGTTCTTAGAATTTGGGATTTCAACAATAAATGAATCTTTAGGACTTGACTAAATGATGAGTTCAATACACTGTTTAAGAGTGTATATCCTGTCACATTTCTTGATCTTTCTCTTCAGAACAGCAAAATCTCTGTCACAAGGCAGGCATGTGTGTCCTCTTATTGGGAAATATTGGTTAATTGTTCTAAATTTTCCCAATGAAACCAAGGCTGATATAGCTCGCAGAAGTGTGTGATTTTTATTTTGCGATTAAGAACTATCAGAAAAAATGTGAAGATCTTTTACTCCAACCATCGAGGTGTCAAGGTATGAAAGATGAAAGATGTCACCTCATTTGGACCTTTAGTGGCCATACCTTCATGGTAAACAAAAAACTTCACTTTATCATTTTTACTTTCCTTGCCCAATATTACCATAGGTAAGGAAAGTATTGCTTTCCGAAAAAAATTAAGGTACCCCAATTTCTAAATTTCTATATGTTTCAAGGTCCCCTGAGTCCAAAAAAGTGGTTTTTGGGTATTGGTCTGTATGTGTGTGTGTGTGTGTGTGTATGAGTGTATGTGCGTCTGTGTACACGATATCTCATCTCCCAATTAACGGAATGACTTGAAATTTGGAACTTAAGGTCCTTACACTATAAGGATCCGACACGAACATTTTCGATCAAATGCAATTCAAGATGGCGGCTAAAATGGCGAATATGTTGTCAAAAAGAGAGTTTTTCGCGATTTTCTCGAAAACGGCTCCAACGATTTTGATAAAATTCATACCTAGAAAAGTCATTGATAAGCTCTATGAACTGCCACAAGTCTCATATCTGTAAAAATTTCAGGAGCACTGCACCATCTATGCAAAGTTTGGTTTTAGATTCCCAATTATCAGGCTTCAGATACAATTTGAACAAAAAAGTTCAAGTGGAAAAGATTGAGCATAAAAATCTCTAAAATTAATGTTCAGTAACATTTTCACCTAAAATTGAAAATAAGCTCGAAATTCGAGAAAATAAGATTATTCAATTGCAAACTGTTGGCAACTGTTGATTCTATTAAATCATTCACTGTGAAGAGATAGCAGACTTCGTGTGTCTGCAGCGCTATTGTCCTGTCACCAGCTGGCTCAGATCTTAGAAAAGTAGACTTGAGATGCGCGGGAACACTAGCGTCAGTTGATAAATTTTCATAACGGCAAGGAAAGTTGTGTGAGTGCGCCACACCAGATTTTTCAAATTATGAATACAGAAAACAGATACAGTTAACTGCCTCAAATAAAATGTCTCTTGTACTGGTATGGTGGGAAGCTGCAAATTCTGCATGTAATCTATACAAATAGCACCCACAGAATGATCACGTTTCGCTAAATCAGTGATTTCTGTTATTTTTTTGAAAAACTTCTTACTTTCACGGATGTGCACCATTTTTTCTGCTGCATGTACTCTTTTTGCAGCATCTTTCAAAAATCTGTTTCTTATTTTAACATTAAGTGCCTCACATGTACCGCATTTGGTCAACCTGTGGACGACCAAATTTGAGAGAAAAGTTTTCCATGAAAAGTTTTCTATAAAAACTATACTTGACATCTAATTGAGGATGCTTCTCTTTGAAGAGGTTATACATTATCAGAAGATTCAATTTCTCACTCAAATAATTAGTCTCATTTTTTGAGTAATGAGCCACTTTGCTTGGAAATGAAGAAATATGCTGCTTTATGGAGTCAATGAAATGACCAGGTTTAGCATTCCCAGATTTATTTTTCCCATGCTGGTCTTATGGTGGCTTTCCTAGTGACAGTAGTAGATTCAGATGTCGAATCCGTTCATAAGATACACCATGAATGTTAGCAAAGGCTTTTTTACATACCTGGTATTTTCCACTAACACTTGAAATTTCATAAACATAAATGGCTCCTCTGTCCGGTTGTTTTGATTCATCTTGGTCTTTTCCACGACGACGTTGCTTTACTGGAGTAACTGAGATCAAGCTTTGAAGGTAGCTTTTCTGCTCGTTTTTCGTTTCAAAGCTCCTAAACTTGGCATAAATCATGTTTCAAACCTCTTCATTGATTAAATCATAGCAGCGACGTTTATATCTGCAAATAATAAAAATAATGAAATTAATAATATTATAACAACCATCCATTACATACGTGTCTTACAGAGGCCACTATTTCACTGAGTTCCAGGGGCAGTTAGAGTTGAAAATACAAGTTAACTTGTACAGTATTGAAATAAGTGAAGTACAAAACATATAATATTAATTGAACTCATGTTTTTACATAAAATTTTAAACGATTGAAACTTAATATCAATTTCATCAAATACATACTTATGTTGTAACCACCTTGCTACAACTTTTCAAAGCTACTTGCAAAGTTATCTCACTGATTTGGGAAGTCATATTATTTTGGATCAGTAAACAGAATAGAAAGCTTGGCTATTGAGACTAAAAATAGATATAATATTCTGCTGTGCTCTGATTACCTAAATTGAGTACCTATGCTAAAATAAATGAATCTGTGGTAAACTCAGCAATTCATAATATGTTTCATAATAAACTTGTAGTCTTGTAGTACTAATATGGTAATGAAATAGGTGTGCTACAGCTTGGGAAGGCTATACCTTCCTTTGACAAAATGAGATATTACAATGGTTTTAACCCTCAACTGGTATGGTAAAAAAAAGTAACACTCCAGGTATGGTGGGGTCACCATTGACCCCAATTATAAATAATTGGTAATAAATAGTCAAATTCAAAAAATGCTGTTTATTATTATATTATATGTTCAATTGACATTTGAATTATTGAACTACTCACTATATATCAAACTTGTCACATAATGAATAATATTTTATAACTAAGTTTTGAAAACAAGCAAATTTCTTGATGAGAAAAACATCCTTATTTAAAAATTAATAATTGTACCATAAAAGTAAAAAAATTTGTTTTCACCTATTATATCTTCAAAAATGTAGGTTTGAACCACACAAGAACCTGAAAAACCACAATCTAGAATTACACATAAAAAACTGACATGGCCTAACTTTTGTAAGATTATTTAAACAAATTTGGTTAAACTTTAGAATTAGTTAAACAAAAGTGCTTGAAACTTACAATTAGTTGTCTATGCAGTCGTGGCACATAATGTGCACAGTGCTGTGGGCCTTGCAGACAGCTTGTAAGCATTTTTCGCATTCAGTTGGGTGCTTCTGGTCCCTCTTTCTCGGGCAGATACTGCAACTGCGTCTCTTTGGTGGTGGTTGGTTCTGCGCAGGTCTATGGGGTTCTTCTTGTGGAAGAGCAGCAGGGCCTGGTCGTTCTTCTGGTGGAAGAGCAGCAGGCAATGGTCGTTCTTCTGGTGGAAGTCGTGCCTCAACAATCCTTTGAACTGTCATCCCCAGTTCACGTGGTAGACTGCTAAGCTGAGATCTTCGTTTTAGGTGAGGCTGACAAAGGTCAAGTCCTAGATTTTTCAAAAAGTTTCTTCGATCTAGTTTAGTTTGCAGGTCAACTGAGTTGAGAATAACATGCGCATTTACTCCACTGATATTCAAGAGACCAAACCACAGTACTTGGGGCCAGCGACGACTTCTTCTTCCAACAGAGAAAATGGCACATTTCTGATCCAAGCAATCCACACCTCCTTTTGTTAAGTTATAGAACTCAATCAACTCTGGCTTGTTTTCATTTTCTGCATTTACTTTCATGTCATGATGCATTGTACTTAGAAGGGTAACACTACTATTTTTTTTTTTGGAACATAGGATACAAGAGTTTTATTTTGGATATTTCTCACAAACCTTTTACTTTCTTCATATTTTGGTACTTTTTCACGATTTTTGTTCAGCTTTTCTGTTCTAGTATGTTTTTCGTTCTTGATTTTAGCTCTATTTATTTTATGTAACATTTTAAGCTCCTTGAAATGTTCATTAGCGCTATGTTCTGTGATTTGTGCTCTTGTCATTTCTAAATCTGGGATGTATTATTGTTTGGTCCAAATGTCAACTCAAAAGGAGTCATGCTGAAGTCTTTTTTGATTGAATTGTTGTAAGAAATTAAGCTAAGGAGTAGTTTGTCTTCTAGGGTTGAATTTTGTCTGTCAATTTCCAAAGAATTGAGAGTTTCAATAAGAGTAGAGTGTGCATGCTCTATTGTGCCTTGTGATTCCGGATGTCCAGATGATACATAATATGGAGTAATGTCATAAACTGACAAAAATTGTTTTAATAGAGCACTGTCGAATTCTTTTCCTTGGTCCATTTGGATTTTCTTAGGAAGAGGGTGTCTAGAAAAATATTATTTTAGGGTCTTAGTTAAGGCTACACTTGATAAATTGTCTAAAATATAAGCATCAAGCATTTTACTGAATGTATCAATTATAGTCAACACTTTTTGTTGTCCCCTAGCCTAATGCCATTATGTCATTATACATCGAGGAGTATAGTTTTGGCAGGTCCTCCAGCCTACTGTCATGTCATTGTACATAAGGGAGTTTTGTTTTGTCAGGTCCCCTAGCCTAGTGCCATATATCATCATACATCGAAGAGTTTAGTTTTGACAGCCTACTGCCAAAGATTATCATAATGAAGATTATCAAAGATTACTTCAGCACGTCTTTGTAGACAACATTTGAAGTTTTGTTGTCAGGTGCCAAGAATACCAAACTTTCAGGACTGCTGACTCTTGAGCAAGCTACATAGAGAAAAACAGTCTTCTCTCAAATCTATGCCAGCAGATGTCCTTGAGACTTATTGATGGTCATAGCAAAGCTCAACTTCACTGGAAACTGGAGCCTTTTGAAGGGAATCTGGTAGTGAGATGGAATCAGAGGAATTCTAGGAATGAAGACAGACTCCCCTGTTGCACAGCCTGTGAAAACAGTTGCCTCTATAGTTTTTTTGTGTAGGGCTGTAATCTGAAGCCTAGTCCCATTACACAATTTTGGTGGGTTTAAATTTTGCAGCAATATTATAGGAGCTCCTATTCTATATGTAGGCTAACCAGATGACAAACTGCGTGGTTCTAATGTGTTCAGGAACTCAATGGGGAAATGAACTGCTTGGTCATTTTTCAAGACAGAATCAACTGCCTTGAATTCCATTTCAATGTTGTCAGAAGATTTCAAAAGCATCTCATTAATTTCAAACACCTTGTCATTACGTGGGCTGAGAATGGCTCTCTCATGAGATATGGTAATCTTGTTAAAACAGAACTCAGAGTTTCCCCAAATAGTACTTTACCACCTGATTCTGGGAAGTTACCATCCCCTAATGAGAGGAGTGATGACGAAAATTGATTGGCTGATGCATTGTCTCCTAGAAAAACTCAGAATACAAAATACCTAGAATACAAAAAATTGTATTCAGAGACATTTTACTTACATATGGCCACAATGAGGAGGATTTGACACATGCTTGGACTTCATCTGCTCTGGTCCCTCTGGGAATAATTGGAAAAGTTTGATGGAAATAACCAGCCAATAAAACTGTCCTCCCATGATATCATTATTGTTCTTAAATCCTCAAGGGTTCGGTCAAGTGCCTCAAATGCTCTTTTGTGAGCCATTGTACTCTTATCCCACACAATCAATTTACAGTCTCTCAGTACCTTAGCCATGTTACTTTGTTTTGTAATATTACATATGGGTGTATTTTTGTTTGTAACGGATTCAAAAGTAGTTTTAAAGCATAATGTGCTGTTCTGCTCCCTTCCAACAAAGTAGCAGCAATTCTTGAAGATGCTACTGCTATAGCAATGGAACTCAAACCTCTTATTTCAACAAATACCAAATTTATTATGAACGTTTTACCAGTACCCCCTGGAGCATCCAAAAAAATACTTCACTTTTGTCTGAAGCAATGTTATCAATTACAGACTCATAGACTGCTTGCTGGTCTTTTGTCACCCTTTTTTCATTTTCCTCAACAAAAGAAGTAAACTCAGCAGTGTAGTTCAATTTCCTCATATACTCTGGGTTTTCTTCAATCTGTTCAGTTTGTGTTGGCTGATGAAGGTTGAATTGTTGCAGGTTGTGACCTCCAAGCCTCAACACAGCATCTTCAATGACAGACATTGATTACAGGCCTCATCAGATACTTGATTATTTTCTGGGAAGTATTTTTCCAGCCTGCGTAGAATATATTCGCTGAAATGAAGCTTGAATTCATCCCATAGTTCAGCAGGATCAGATACTTGACAAAATACCAACATGACAACAAACAGCTCTCTAAGCTTCTGTAGAGATTCAGTCACTCTGGCCTCTGCAATGTTTGAACCCATTGTTTGTCATCTTCTAGCAAACCACGTTTTTTCAGGCAAGCTGGAAGGATGGGTAGAGAACACCATCTACAGTCTTCAAATCAGAAAATGATGTCCATGTACTACATGAAGTAACATGCTGAGGTAGTAGCATTTAGTGTTATTTGGGTGGACAGTGTAAACTCTTCCTAGTGTAGAATCTCTTTCATTCCTGGCCATCCTTCAATTGATTTACCTTTCTTTCTTCTCGTAAATTTTCCATTAGCCCATACATAGTATGATGGCACATCAACATGAAGAAGACTGAGCAAAGTCATCTGTTTGACAGAGTTTGAAAAATTACACAAGTTCGGTGCTAGGAGGGTTTGAAACTTTATCTGAAATATTATTGGCAGTAAATATACAAGTTGGCCATTTTCAAGATGCACAGCCAAATGAACATCAGGTGGATACCTTTCATGTATGGGGAAGCCAAAAATTCGCCATACAGCCTCTGAACTGTTAATCCAACAGCATCCTGCAAATGAATATAGCTTTCAGCTCTCAACTTTGTCTGATTAAAACGAATGAAATTTAATCTACCAGTTTCAATCTTAGCATACATGTCTATCAAGTACTGGCTAAAAAGAGCATGGAAAAGAAGAATGTGATTTGTTTCCCCCAACCTCATCATGATTCGATAGGCTTAGAAACTGGAAGCAGAAACCTTCTTCCTGAGAGGTCTCTTTGAGACAGGATCACACAGAAAAATACATATTTGATAGCCATCTTCACCATGGCAGAAGAGTAATGGATATTGCAATGTGTCATAGGCCCTGTACAGTTGGCCCAGTACAATGTCTCCTCTTTCAAATTGTTGTTCAACCATGACCATTGCTACTTCATTAGCAACTGGACAGTTAGAACGACCAACATGAGCATCCATTGGTTTCCTATCAGCATGAATTACCACCTCAAAACTATCTCTCTGAGTTAGAACGACCAACATGAGCATCCATTGGTTTCCTATCAGCATGAATTACCACCTCAAAACTATCTCTCTGATGGCTTCTGTTTAATGGTGGATTTCAATTACCTGACATAGGCATTACTCCTGTCCAACATAGTTTTAAGCTGTTCCACTAATGGCTGCTTCACCTCAGGAAAATTCTTGCATCACAAGTTAACCTCTCTATTGTCTTCACTGACAAAGAAGATTTGAAGGAATTTGGCCTCTTCTGGTTTTGATGGGATCAAACTACCTATCCTATGGTATACTTGACCTTGAACTTTAAAAGTTGGCATGAAATTGCCTTCTGAAACTTGTTTTGCTCCAAATGAGGTCATTTGAAAACATACATTGTATTTTCTGACTCCGTCCATGAAACGTTTATGTTCAGGATGGTCGCCTTTAATAAGATTGTTCTGGTAACTGCAAAAGTATAGGCAGCTGTACTTTATCAGAACTACAACACATCCCTGCTGATTCATCTTTCCACTTCAGCTCTTGACAAAACTTGCAGACATTTGCTCTAGTAGAACTGAATTTGCACATTCGTAATTTAATTCAGAATTGTAATCAAATCTAGAATCTCCATTTTTTCCCAAATCCGTTGACGTCTTGAACTTACTCATTTCTCCACCTGAATTATTTTTAGCAAATGATTTTTGACTTATTTTTTCTGTAAGTTTGGTGAGGCCCCTTCTAATTGGTTTTTCCCAGTTGCATCAGTAAATCTTGTCCTACTTTTACCTTTTTTGTGGGGAGGTGAAGGCTCTCAGTGTATAGAAGTGTGAAATAAATGGTCAACATCAACATCCATACATCCAAGTACAGGGGTCATTCCTATGAAAAATGAAAACGCTTATTGACTAGTCACAAGGTATTTTTTAATAAATACTATTTATATTGTTATTTCATATTTTTGAAAACTGCAACTAATATTAACAATAAATAAAAGTAAGTAATCAATATCAATAGTTAAAATCAAATGTAGTATTAAATGTGTCCACTGACTGTGATTTGTCATGTCCATGGACATTCACAACCTCAAATTTTGATCAAGAATTTAAGTTTTTCAGTTATTTTTAATTGAATTTGAAGAAACAAATTAAAATTAGGTAATTGAAAACTAATAAGATAATGTAGTTATTTTATAGATAAAAATAATTTAATTTGCTTTAATAACCAGTTTTATTGTGTCACCAGATTCAACGTCATGTCCTTGGACACATTTGATTTTATTGTTGAAAATATTAGGGTGCTTCCTCTGAAAACGCATATTTTCAGTGCTGTAATTTTCAACTTAGTAGTTTTATGAAATAAATCAAATAGAGGTAGTTTTGGTTAGAACTTAGCATCATAAGTAATATAAGAATAATCGTCAAGCTTATTTAATGATATTTCTATTTTTAAAGCTAATAATAGTTTTTGGCTGTTCATGGAAATGATGACTGTGCTCACGGACATGATATTTGCACCGTTCAATTTGATATTTTACCAAGTAAGCTGTACTTAGCTTTGATTTTTCTGTTGAAGAATTACCTCACCTAAGAAAGCAGCATATCTAGTTCTGGTAGCAATAATTAGTATCAAAGATTAGGTATAATTAAATAATAAAAAAAGATAAATGAGAAAACTGTAATATACATTATTACTATTATTTATTACAAACAGGATACTATAGAACAAACTGCCAAGTTCATTTTGAAATTAGCCCAACAACTTGAACTTTTGTGGTAGTTCTTCAAAAACATATTGCTCTCTGGCATTGATTAAATTTTATCTATGTTGACACAAGCTTCTGGTTCTTTGGAGAAGAGAAATTTGTCCTTTGTGTCATTACACCTCTTCATAAATCTAATCCGGTAACTACCATCTTCAGAACATTTAGCTCCACAGCCTGCATAGAGGCACACTGTGTTTTCCCTCCCAAAAACTTTAACCACAACAAAGTCGTTACTTTTCACGTTATTTTCTTCAGGATTGTCTGAATCGTCACTATAAATATCACTGTAGACGGATCTCCTCTTCTGTGCTGTCTCTTGTTCATTAGCTGTGATATTTAAGTTAAGGAAATCCCTTAAATACATTTGAAATGAGTAACAACTTGAATGAAAGATAGTTAAGTTGGGAAATAAAAATTTTTATACCCAAATTACATCAATAAAAAGCAATTGATAAAGCTATTACTTAAAATTAACTTAACTTATGTAGCATTGTAAAAGGATACAGCTTGTAGATTTCGGTTCTGAAATCAACATCTGGCCAATTGTGTTATTTTCTTCAGGATTGTCTAAATCGTCACTATAAATGTCACTGTAAACGGATCTCCTCTTCAGTGCTGTCTCTTGTTTATTAGCTGTAATATTTAAGTTATGGAAATCCCTTAAATACATTTGAAATGAGAAACAACTTGAATTAAAGATAGTTAAGTTGGGAAATTAAAAATTAGTATACCAAAATTACAACAATAAAAAGCAATTGATAAAGTTATCACTTAAAATCAACTCAACTAATGTAGCATTGTAAAAGGATACAGCTTGTAAATTTCGGTTCTGAAATCAAAATCTGGCCTATTGTGTTATTTTCTTCAGTATTGTCTGAATCGTCACTATGAATGTCACTGTAAACGGATCTCCTCTTCAGTGTTGTCCAGGCCCGGTGAACCGAAATATTCTTAGTACGAAATAGTCTTAGTATGCTACGTCATTTTGACGTCACCGGGCATGCGCAGAAGGCCGAAATAGAAATAGTAGTCATGCACACTGGTAGAAGAAGAGAGAAGAGCTTGGAATCAAATATAAGAAGCTGTATTGGCTGATCGGAAGAAACTCTGTCCTTTCAATCCGAAACAAAGTACTTCTGTACAAACAGATATTAAAGCCAGTATGGACGTATGGTATACAACTTTGGGGGTGTACCAAAGAAAGCAACATCAATATCATTCAACGTTTTCAAAACAAAGTGCTAAGGAACATTGTGGATGCTCCTTGGTATGTCAGGAACAGCGATCTTCATAGAGACCTTCACGTCGATCTGGTGTCCACCGAGATCCAGAGGCATGCGGAGAGGCACGAGGGGCGACTGCACCAACATGACAACGTCGAGGCGATCCAGCTGCTAGACAATGGAGGGTTGGTGCGGAGGCTCAAAAGGAGGAAACCGTTTGAACTAGTGTAGTGCTTGTTCAAGTAGTGTCCAGTGAAAGAGCAGAGCAGTGATTGAGTGAATCTAGCTTCTATAGTGCAGTCAATAAGTGTACATATTAATTAAACAATAGCAGTAAGAGTTTCTAATGAGAAATTCACTGTTCAATTTTTCAAGTAGTAATTTAGGATAGAAAAAATTAGCTCATTAGTCTTTAGACTAGATGGCTATAGTATTGACCAATAGAAAAAAAATGCGCACTGGTCGAAAATATTCTTAGTATAATGACGTCATCAATGACGTCATTGCGCATGCGCTGTACAGTTCTACACTATCACAGTAACAAGTTAATGCTCACTCACGCGAGTCCGCGTGATCAGTGTTACCAACAATAGAAACTCTAAACTATAATTTCCCTATGGATTTGTACAGCAAGATTTCTTTCCTAGCAATAGCTTGGCGCAACATCAGATCATTACTGTAGTAACTCAAAAAAGCTGTTTTGTGGGAAAACAGCTCTTATGTTTCTACTCTAGGGGAATTATCTATTAGAAGTGAACTATAAACAATCAATATTCATTTGATGAATTAATAGATTACTATGGCATTTCTTCCCACCTTACCATTCATAAAATCGATTTTTAAGGCTAAATAATTTTTTTAAGGAAAATATCAACTTATTTCAAGTTGATACAGTAATTCATAGGAAGTTGAGTTCAATTTTTCTACTTGATATCATCTGGTGAAATTTAAACAATATAACATTTCTATTTGGAGATTGATTGATTAGTTTATTGATCATATTAGCAATTACTAGTTTACATTTCAAATTAAGGGTCAAGTTGAGGGTCTCAACCAACTTATTTTTTAATTCCTCACACTAACCTTTCAAATCAATGTGAAGCGACTGTATTCAAATTCACACCATTCTTCTACAACGGATGATTATTATTTTCAAGGTGCCCAGGGGATGCATATTACATGGGGGGGGGGAGAGTTTCTTAATTCAGTGGGGGGAGGGTGTGTTCACCCGTGTTATCATAACAATAATTTCAATCTTTTAATTTGTTCCTTTCAATAGATTCAATGCTTCACATTGAGTTGTGATCGATAGATAGATACTATATCAATTGATACTATACATATTATAGACTAACATGATAGAACATAATTTCGACTTAGATTACATCATCATCATCAGTATTTTCAATGTCCTTTTAAATGATATTCTATTGATTTGGAATGTTTACTCAAAATCAAGAGGAAGAAGACTTTCAATGATATAGAATGAAACACATGTTGAAATCTATTATTATGACAATAATCCAAGGTTATGCTCCACGAAGTTCCATGATGATTCTGCAATTAAATATTCGCAATTGCATTTCTTTTGTTATTCCAAACTCTCCAATAACTCTTCAGTTAATTAATAATTAAAATATAGTTATATGTGAGATTTTGAATATTAACATTAATAATTAGAGCTTACACATAATATTAAAATTCATATTCATAATCATATTATGATGACTGCTGCAATAGATTAAAATATCAATATTTCGATATCTTTGTCTTTTCAAGTTTTCTTCAATTTTTAAATGAGAAAGTAAGACTTTTAAAGATACAGAGAAATTTTAAGACTTTCAAGATACAGAGTATTGAATACAGACTTTTGAATACCGATTTCTATTCAAGATGATTCACTGAAGTTTATACTTTTGACTAAGCTTGTACTTGAAATCGTTTTGGATAGGGCCTATGAGATACTTAGGTTTCACTCCAATTGAAATTTCGTGGGGTACTAATTCCCCTCCCCCGTCTATGCGTTCTTGAAATTCTTGGGTTCTCTCTAAATCAATAAAATTCTTGTGTGGGGGTCCCAAAAAAGCTAGTGAGGTAGTATGACTGACGATAATTTGTATAGATGGGGGGGAGTGTGTGTAGAAGCTAATTTTTTTTCTGAATCAATGGGGTGGAGGGTAAGGGGTCAACCGAGTAAAGCAAGTTTGATAATGATCTTGATGTGTTGTGAAAATCATTACTTCAATACTTCAGTATCTTATCATTTAGAACACTTTATAAAACTTTAATAGCCTACACTTGATAATACTTTAATATACTTAGCAATACACAAAATTATGGTGGAGAGGCTACTGATCCATGACAGACGGCAATCATAAGTGTGGTGATTTAAATTTCGACAATGTATAGGATGTATTGGGCCATCTATACATGGTCGAAGACTCAAGATAATACACTTTAGCTCTCTAGAATCGACATCCACGAGAATAACATTCACAATTATTTAAAACTACCATAAACTAGAACTTCTCTTTGCTCTTTGAATAGGAAATAGAATCAGTGTTAAGAAGCCAATCTGAAAAATGAATTCTATATAATAAGAAGCCAATCAATTGTGATAGTGTGAAATTGAGTGGGTATTATTGCAGTTGTTTTTTGTGTATCAGGTCTAAACCTGAGGTTAAATTCTTAAAGTATTTTTCATTGAAGTTCCTGGCTCATAGTTATTAGTTGCTTAAATAGGTGACGATTAAATATTGCTGAGAATCTGTGCATTTGGATGAACGAATCCACTGTAAGCTCCCAACTAATCATAGATTCAAATAGATTTTTAATAGTAGTATAATGCCAGTAAATTTTACAGGAGAGGAGAAACTATCCGCCGTTTACATTGGTGCACAACGGTGGGATAGACTGCAAGAGTGTCTTTCGAACCTCATGTCTAAGAAGTAAGATAAGAAAGAAGTGAGAACTTTAGTTAGTTCTTAGTTCTTGAAGACCTAAACTTTATTTTAGTTCTTTGTAATTAATAGTCCACGTTGTGCCATGAAGATTAACTAAGTCATGGTATAAAGAAATTCTCGGCGACATAATTTGATATCCGGTCTAAGGTGAAGAGGTTTATAGAACACCTCCACCGGTTACAGATTGATATCCGGTGTGAGGTAAATTGGTTTATAAAACACCTCCACCGGTTCATTATAAAAGACCTTTCTAGTATTCAATGTATTGATATCACTGCGACTTTGATGTTGCCTCTTCTCACAAAAATAAATATTTCCCTCTCAATGGAACACTTGAAGAAAATGTTTGCAAACTGGCTAGGGAAACAATAGTCCCATCTGTACTCCCAGAATTCGAAGAAACTATACTGTGAGGGTCAGCTGTTGTTGTAGATATTCTTATTGTTATGAATATTCGACACTTTCCTTCGAAAACTTCCAGATTGTAGACTGGACAGACAATAAGCCCTCTTGTGAGAAAATCACCATGTTCCTTCAGCTAGAAAAGGTTTTGTTATGGAATACGTTTGAACCTCCGATAACATCACCCTATGTTTTTGGCGACCCATTCCCCTCTTAGCAGGTCACTTTCGACTCATTTATGTAATTCGAACAAGAATGCAGCTTTCAAAGCCAAACAGCAATACAAACATGGATACAAAGAACTTTTTTCCTCTTCAAAGAAGATGAGTGAATATTTTAAGATGATAATACAATATTGTCCATATATGATTTGCTAATAATAAGGATGGAGAAGAGAATTACAATCATATTACTTTCTCTTTCATATTCATTCGCAAAGTTGAAATAGATCTTTCCTGTCGAATCTATGATAAAAAACGTGAATTATCTCGATTTCCGAGTTTCAAAAATGGCCATGAAAAATTTTTTGTGGAATCTATCGATTGGAACTCAACAGTTATGTAATCAGGGTGATTCCCCTGCCTAGAACTGTGGTTCTCACCTCTCAAATTTTCAAATTCAGTATTCTTTTGGTGGAAACGTGAATTTTCTCGATTTACGAGTTTAAACTAGCCATAAATAATTCCGTATTTAATTTTTTCATTATAACTTACTGGTTCTGAATCTACGATGACCTCCTCTTCATAGAACTTTCATAATCGATGATCTATAAGCATATTTTTGTGCATTTTTTTTTGAATCCTGTTGTTCCAAATATTTACATGGATTGGAACTATTATCATAACTCATAAGGAACTGTAGAATTATTGATTCTACATCCAGAACAGTCAATTTTCGATGTAGTTCTGGATAATGCTCTTCCAACTTTACACTGGCGTTGATAATTAATAGTAAAGTCAAGCGCTGGCTTATCTTGGAGCTCTATTATTAGTAGTTTTGCATGCATAAACTCTCAATAATTCGTATATTCTATATTTAATTCATACATCAAGAATCAAGGGAGAGAAAGATAATGATTACAGTGTGGGCTAATGGCTAACTAATTGAGTTGATTGAATATTTTTTTAATCAGCTTATAATTCTGAAATTTTTCATCTGCCATTTTAAAAATATGGCAATAGTTTTTTCAATTTCAATTTTGCATTTTATAACTATTTTCATATTGTATTCGATTTTTTTTACAATATCTGTGATTGATTATTGAATATATTTATTATTCTGCGATTTGAATGATTTATTTATAACCATCCATAATAAGTATCATCCTCCTCCTACTCCTCTTCCTCCTCCTCCTCCTCTCCTCCTCCTCCTCCTCCTCCTCCTTCTCCTACCCCTCCTCCTCCTCCTTCTCCAGAGTATGATAGCTGATGACAAATGCATTTGAATGCATCAATCAATTGACCACATCATGTAAGATTTACCGATCAACTAAGTTAATTTTCAATAAAGACGTGCAATCTATGAGCTCATTCCAGGAAATACAAGTATTAGATAGTTGTTTCCTCCTAAAGAATGTCTCCTTTTGTCAAATGTGGTGCATATATGTGAGTGGGTGAGTGTGCGTGTTCATTGAATCATAGGTATATGCTTAGTTTTGCCATGTGTATACAAGGAATGTCAAAGTCAAGGACCAACACTATTGTCGATGAGACGGCAGCCTAGTATTAGTCTTCAAAGGCAAAATGCAAAAACAACCCCTAAAAAGAAACTGGAAAATAGATTCTTTTCATTCGTGAACACTTAGTTAAGACTAATCTAACATGATTAATGTGCCTGCCTGATTTTCCCTCTGCCAAGTCTACAGAAGAGTTAGAAAAATATCTGTCACATAAGTGTAAAGTGAAATTTCGTCCCCGAAGATTGTATGTTCCAAGTTTTTAAAACTGAATTAATCATGGAAAGAGTAATTAAAAATTCTCTACAACATCTTTTTGTATATAAAGTCTTAAAGCTATTCTATGTCGGAGCTGGCAATACTGGTACAGAGAATTTATAATACAATACAAGAAGAATCACACAAAGAATGTTTCGTTTACCATAAGTCAATGAATCAATTTTCAAGCAATCGATCCAATATGTAGCTCCAAAATACTTCAATCAACTACCATACGAAATTAAATCATCTGGAAATATAGTCTTTTTACTTTCAAAAAAGTAAAGTATAGTATTTTTACTTTCTAAAATATAGTCTCCTTAGGTAAGGAAAGTATTGCTTTCCGAAAAAAATTAAGGTACCCGAATTTCTAAATTTCTATATGTTTCAAGGTCCCCTGAGTCCAAAAAAGTGGTTTTTGGGTATTGGTCCGTATGTGTGTGTGTATATATGAGTGTATGTGCGTCTGTGTACACGATATCTCATCTCCCAATTAATGGAATAACTTGAAACTTGGAACTCAAGGTCCTTACACTATAATGATCTGACACGAACAATTTACAAGATGGCGGCTGAAATGGCGAAAATGTTGTCAAAAACCGGGTTTTTCGCGATTTTCTCAAAAAACGGCTCCAACGATTTTGATCAAATTAATACCTAATATATTCATTGATAAGCTCTATCAACTGCCATAAGTCCCATATCTATAAAAATTTCAGGAGCTCCGCCCCATCTATGCAAAGTTAGATTTTAGATTCCCAATTATCAGGCTTCAGATACAATTTAAACAAAAAAATTCTAGCGGAAAAGATTGAGCATGAAGAACTGTACAATTAATGTTCAGTAACATTTTCACCTAAAATTGAAAATAAGCTCGGAATTCGAGAAAATGTTATTATTCAATTGCAAACTGTTGATTCTACTGTATTAAAACATTCACTATAAAGAGATAGCAGACTTCGTGTGTCTCCAGCGTTATTGTCCTGTCACCAGCTGGCTCAGATCTTGGAATAGTAGACTTGAGATGCGCGTGAACACTAGCGTCAGGTGATCAATTTTCATAACAGCTAGGAAAGTTGTGTGAGTGCGTCACACCAGATTTTTTAAAACTTTTAAGAGCTTGGATGGTGTCTTTCCAAGAATTAGTTTTTCTTGATGCAACACTGAAGTATGAATATGTTTATAAAGAAGCAGGTACATAATAATATAAAGATTCTGCATTATATACATATACATTTTTTATCTTTTCGATAATTAGAATCGTGAATAACACATGTAGAGATAAATAGTTGAGTAGTAATGGTTTTTAATACATTCATATAAAAAATAATAATGATAGCCTACTTTTTTTTAATATTCCAGATAAATTGTATTGGTTGTATATTTTTGTTCACATTGGTTTGCAGACGTCACGGAGTGCAAGAGATTTTTAATTAATGCTGGACTCAAAATTCAATGGATTTTATTTTGTATAATTTCAAATCAAGTTATAACCATTTATGTAATTTTTTTAGTAATTATGATTATTTTATTTTTTCTGTAAGTTGACCACGAATTAGTTTAGAGTGATCAACTTAGTTCCTATTTTTAAACTGTAATTTGCTATGTTTTTGTGAAAAGGAATCAATAAATTTCATTTCATTTTTTCATTTTAAACGTAATTAATTTTACGAGAGCCTATCAGAGAAGCCTTCTTTTATAAAAGGCCTTCTCTGATTGGTTCTCGCAAAGTTAATCACGGTTAAAATTTAATCGGCTTCTGTGCAACAAGACCTAGCTTTTCAAATTCATCTGATTTTGAGGCTTCTCTTCAATTAGATTGATAATTAAGTTATAACTGTGTTATAACTCTCAATATAATGTCATAACACTGTCATAACACCTTTATTATTTCTTATAAAATGTATCACTATTATAATTTAATATAATTATTGTATAGAATTATTGTATTACTCCTTAGGTCATGATGTCTTAAGTTCTATTTTACACTATTGTTACGTTGTGCTGCTTGCATTTTGTGCCCTTTTTAAATATTGTAATCATGTATAATTTGGCGAAATAAACTCAATTCAATTCAATTCAATAACTGTTAAAACATAATAATCACTTGATATGTATTGAGCAATACCTTTGGTTTTATTAGGAAAATTGATTTGGAGCTTTTATTTGCATAAATCAATATACTTCATTGGTAGCGAATAGCAAGATGGACCCTGTTGTCATTATATTTTCAAATGACTGCAAGGGACCATTCCGTTATGCACTACCATTCAGGGTAAAAGAGGATCTTCGAGCAATAAACGTTCCCTTTTAGGTTATCTTACTGTTGGTTATGGATACTCCGCATTCTGTGCGACGTCATAGTTCCTAAGAATATTCTGGTGATGTCATAGTGACTAAGAATATCACTGCATGTGTATGCGCGTGCGTACGTTGCCCTGTGACGTAACGTACTAAGACTATTTCGTACTAAGAATATTTCGGTACAGGGTTTAGGGTGAATAGCACCCTGGGCTACACACAGCTTTTCATTCACGAATTCATCATTAATATCCTCCGAATAGCATTTTACCAATTTTGTTGCAGCTTTTGCCATAGATTCATTTGAAGACTCTTCAGATAACAAAAGTGACAAAATTTCAAAGCGGTCCAATAACAATTCATAAGATTTTTTTCGTCCACTCAAGTTCGATTTCAATGAATCAATGATTTTTAAATGCACTTTAATTCTGAAAGCTGACCTCCCATAAAATTCGACTTCATTCTCATTTAAAGACATTAAGTCATTCGACTTCATCAGCAAATATTTTGCGTTTTCTAATTCTTGAATAAGTGGGAGTTTCGCATTCAAGAAGAGCAATGCTGGATTGTTCATAACTGTCAAACTCATCTCTTTTTTCATCAATGAATGTTTCTAAACTGTGAATTTGTTTTGTAGCTGCTGAAAGGTGCATGGTCTGCTTTTGTAAGGTTTTGCTACATTTATCAACTCTCTCAAGGATGTCATTCCATAGTATGCATAAAAACGCAGTTTCAATTCTTTGAAATTGTTTTTCAAGAGCTTGTGCTTCTAATCAAGCTCCACGTTTTGCAGTGGGATCTTCATATAAGACTTTCAACGAGTTTTTTATTTCTTTATATCCTTTCACTACAGCTTTCAGGGCATCTGCCCGAGCTGACCACCTGGTATCAGATAGAGACTTAACTACAGGAGTATGGTTTTGTCCAAGTGCTTTTTCAAAACTTCCCACCTGTGAGTTGAAACAGAGAAAAAATTGTAAAATTCTTGTATGAAAGAAAAGAATTTAACCACTTCAGTACAGCATTCAGCAGCAGCGGAACCAACAAGGTTCAATGAATGCCCTGCACAAGGAACAAATTCGGCTAGGGGGTTGTGCTGCTTAATCTTGGTCTGCAATCCTGTGTAGGCCCCAGACATGTTGGACGCATTGTCAAAACTTTGACCATGCAAATACTTTATATCGAGTCCAAATTCGGAGAGACTGTTGATTACAGCTTCTTCTAAGGAACTGGAAGAATGACCTATCCCTGGCAACAGCTTAAGCAGGCGTTCTTTCGGTTCACACTCTTCCATGGGCACATAACAAGGGACAATAGCTAATTGGTCTGTGTGGGAGCAGTCATGAGTAGAGTCAACAATGAGGGAGTAGTAAAGAACATTTTTTATCTCACTTATAATGGTTTGATGAACAATATTCCCCATCATATCGATAAATTCATCACATGTACCAGCAGATAGGTATGAAACATGTCCTGAGCCTTTGTTCACATAATTTTCTATGTGTTCAGCAAGGAAGGCATATTCACTAATCAGCTCCAGGCATCACAGGTAGAGTCCATTTGAAGTGGATCCTAAAGTTTTGTTGTCTCCCCGAAAAGGTAATCCTCTTACTGCTAAAAATTTCACTACAGAGACTAGTCATGATAGAACCTTTTCCAATATTTTACTTCAAGATATTCAAGTCGAGAAATTTGAAATTTTTATAACTAAATTATATCAATAAAAAGCAATTGATAAAGTTATTACTTAAAATTAATTTATCTTATGTAGAATTGTAAAAGGATACAGCTTGCAGATTTCGGTTCTGGAATCAACATCTGGCCTAGTCCATAGTGGGAACATTCTCCGTTGCAGCCTTGGGTATTTGTAAGGTGTCTTACATATATATAATATTCTTTTTTTGTGCTGACCAGTAAATTTCATGGCATTTAATCACTTCTTTGAATCCTGGCACTTCCTCAACTTGTAATACAACAAAATCTTCATCAGGAATGAGAAAAATCCTCACTCCAGGGCAGCTTATTATCTTAAGTTTGTTTACTAAGGTATGTATGTCAAGTAAATCAGTTCCTCGGGCAATAATATCATCTGCTGTATGCTTCAAAATGACCCAATTCCGTCTGCAGCTCCCTTCCCATGTCCACACTCCAAATAGTGCCAATGCATATACAGTATTTCACATTTAGCCAAGCAGATAAGTATTTTGTTGCTAGAATGAACATTTTTCTTTTCCGGTATTGGCTGCTTGGCCGTCACTGACAAAATGGATTGTCTTAATGTCAGGAATTAAGTCTTTAATTTCATCAAACACTGGCTTAAGATGATTGCAGATGGCCTCATTAGTGTGGCTAGTGTTGCTAGACACACAAAGAGACGGTTTTAAGTGCACTTTCAACTTTATGATATAAAATTGATGTTTGCAGAGAAACTTGCATCCTTGAACCACCAAAATGAACTGATTGGATTTCAGAATTGTACTTACAATTGAATCGGTCTGAAGAGAAAGGGAACATGACAAAAATCAGAATTTTTCAGGGGAGAGAAAAAACTGAATACAGATAAAAGTATTGATAATTTCAAGATTGTTTTTTATCATTAGGGTGGGTAATAAATAGAGACCATTGAAGAGCTAGAATAATGGCTTTTATTGACTAAAATAAACTGAGATAAAATAACAAACTTTTTGATGATTTAGAATAATTCAAACAACTGATTTATGACATATGATTATTATATCATTCTTCCCTCCCAGTAGTGGAACCTACCGGGGCCAATCTACAAATGTTGACAGAAACTTCTCTTCCATTAGATAGTCTTACTTGAGCGACATGAGGGTTTAAATGAATAATTTCTACCTTTTCAACTTCAGGATCATGCCTACTGCGTCTTACAAAGGTCTTCATCCATGCCTCCTTGGCGTTGATCAGCCAGGATGGCAAGTTTGTCATAGATGTGGGATTACGAGGATAAATGAACATTCGCTCGTGAGGTGTGCAATTGATGGTCAACAAAGAAGGGAGCGAATGCTTCTTAGTTGATCAGCCAGAATAATAAAGGTCTCACTTAAAAGGTCCTAAGAGTACCTTTTCCCAGTGAGAAGTATCCATGTTCCTGGACCGTAGGGCTAAACGGATTGTCTTCCAAATTATTCCATTGTAGCGTTCTACCTATCCATTACCTTTAGGGTTGTAAGGTGTTGTGGAACTGGTAGCTACACCCTTGGACATTAAGTAATCTTTGACATCTTTTGATAGAAAACTGGTCCCTCTATCAGTGTGTATGTATGAAGGATAGCCGTATGTGGTGAATAAGTCATTGAGATTTTGAATTACTGTTTCTGAAGACATGTCCTTGTCTCGACAGGGATAGACAAAGGGAAATCTCGAATATTCATCCACAATGGTGAGGATGTACTTGTTTCTAGTTGATGATGGCAGAGGTCCTTTGAAGTCAATGTTGATCCTTTCAAAAGGCCGAGTTGCTTTTATCAGTTTTCCTTTGAAACAGTTGAATCTTGGCTTAAGCTCTGAGCAGATCTTGCATTCCATGCAGACTTCTCTGATGTCATCTACCGAGTATGGAAGGTTATGAGCTTTAGTCCAGTGAAAAAATCTTGTGATGCCGGGGTGGCAGAGGTCTAGATGATATTTTATCAAGTCTTGTTTTGATGTGATACATCCTATTATCACACATGCTCGAGAAAGAGCGTCAGCAGTTATGTTCTCTTTTCCAGGTCGGTGAATGATCTCATAGGTGTATTGAGATAGCTCAAGGCGCCACCTCATGATTTTTTCGTTCTTCACCTTGCCTCTTGCCGCACTATTGAACATGAATGAAACAGATTTTTGATCAGTAATAAGTTGAAGGAAACGACCAGATAAGTAATGACACCACTTCCTAATAGATTCTACAATGCCATATGCCTCTTTTTCAACTGATGAGTGTCGTTTTTCACTTTTGTTTAGCATTCGTGAAAAGTATGCAACAGGACGTTCATTGTAAGATAGTGTTGCTGCTTTGCAGAAATCTGAGGCATCAGTCTCTACAGTGAGAATGCCTCCTGGAAAAGGACATTTACCGACCTGGAAAAGAGAACATAACTGCTGACGCTCTTTCTTCTTGATAAATATGCCTTCAAGGATGGAGATACTTTCCTCGAATGTAGTACAATCTATTATCAATTTGTAATTTTCAGCTGACAGCAAGGTAACTAAGATATCCAATTTCGTATCTTCAGTGTCCTAGTGTAATAGTTTCCTTTCAAGTAGGCATCCAGCATTCTTTTCCAGTGTCTCCATTCCATTGCACTAGGAGAATCTGGATCCACACTTAGACATTTTGGTTTGAGAATTTTCCCAATTGATTCCGAGTTGAAAGATGTATCAACGGGTTCATTTCGAGATAATTTGGTAGGCTTATCCTGATCCCGTGATGGAGATTCAACATTATTTCGATCCCGGGTTTTCCTCTTTGGCATCTTGATTACTGGTACTTATTTTAGTCAATAAAATTGTAATAAATAGAGACCATTGAAGAGCTAGAATAATGGCTTTTATTGACTAAAATAAACAGAGATAAAATAACAAACTTTCTGATGATTTAGAATAATAATTCAAACAACTGATTTATGACATATGATTATCAGGGTGAAAACTCTTTTCAACAATTGTAATCCATTATAAGCACTTGTATAAGATTCACCCCCTTAAAATTGAGTTTTCTGTTAACTTCCTATTACTCATGATAATATTATAAATTATCACTCTTCAACTTTTACAATAAACACCTCAACCGAAAGCAATCTAACCTCAAAGCAACGCGTGAATCAAAGGTAACCTAACAATAGCATAAAAATCACAAATGACAAACAGCTAATTTTCGAATGTTCGGCGTTGAAAGGGAACATGTGTGTCATGACTAGTTCCCTTCCACTCCAGTACAGCAAAAATACGATATCTGTTTCTCGTATAAAGAGAAACCCCTTTTAACTCCATTCGATGTATCCCACAGTAAACAACTCATTTCAACCATGAAAAAAATGAAAAATTTTGACATGTTCCCTTTTTCCTCAGGCCGATTCAATTGTAATTTCAGAGAAGTCCATGTGTAATAACGCTTCATTTTGGGGGCGCGACAGTGTTTTACAGTCCTCTACGGTCGTAGGCCTCGACTGTCGGGAGTGTACGAAAATTAGAGTGGCCTCAACTGTCGCCTAACGCAGGCGACATTTAAGCCACTTTTTCAGGAGTCCTCTCCCGTCGTAGGTCTCGACTGACGGGGCTGTACAAAAATTAGAGTGGCCTCAACTGTCGCCTAACGCAGGCGACATTTGAGGCCTCTTTTTCAGGAGTCCTCTACCTTCGCTGGCCTAGAATGTCGCTGGTCTCGACTGTCGGACCTGTACAAAAATTAGAGACTCGCTTGCAGCAGGCGACAGTTGAGGACACATCCTACTGCGATTCCAGACAAAATACATTTTATAATGATTATAACTTCTGATTTGTTGAAAACTAAATAATGGAAACTTCCTTCATAAAAAAGCATATGAACTTTGAAGGTGGATAGTGCTTATCCTTGAAGGATTTTCAGAACGATCATCTTTGTGAAGAATTACAGCTTAATCAGTCAAGTATTTCAAGCGTGATGAGCTCACATACAAACAGGTAGAAAGACAGACACCATCTCGTCTTATAGATGGATAGAAGATAGATAACTATTTAGATTTGTCAATGAAGGAGGCATAATGCAGTAGGAATGGATTCCCATTACTTAAAAATATGTCCGGTGACCATCATCCAAGTACTGGAATGTATATGACTTGACCACCTTTGTTCATGAAACTCAATTGGAGGATGGAAAGATGCTGGTATCTTTATTTTACATGCTGAACTTTCAAAGTTACACGAATTTAAAGTTATAAAGAATTTAAAAGTTACAAAATTAATAAGCTTCAGAGAATAGAAAAAGGTTATATACAGTAGTATGATGCTTAGAGTAATGAACAAATTTACCTTTTTATATAATCTAGGAAGTTAATTTGAAAAATCAACAACTTTACATAAACATTCTTCCTTAAAAATATGTTTTACTGTGTTTTTGAAAACTATAACCGAAAGATCTCTAACAATTACTATATATAATCAGGCATATAATTTTGTACCGGTGTGAAACCACCTTTTTGAGATCTTGCAATTTGTAGAAATTCAGTTCTAAGATTATTTCTGTGCCTAGTATTTATAACTCGCACTTTGCGCTCAGCAGGGGGCTTCGCCCGCGGCACCCCTGAAAATGTTATATATATTAAATGTTATATATATATATTATTTTTGGTTGAATTTTTTTTTTAATTTGGGGTTGGGCTGTGCCCCCTTGCACCATACAATGTTTGATTGGAGTAATAAAAGTTTTGGGTTGGACATTTTTAGGGTTAGAAAGTTTTTGAGGCCTAAAAAATGATTTGTTTTAACTTTTTTTTGCGCTTGATATTTTTAAAATAAATTAACTTGCATTTCCCTTATTTTCTAACTATTCTCTTCCATTCAACTCAGATTAATTTTCTGAACGTCTTATTCCTTTAGCTTTTTTGATAAAATTATCCAGTAAAAAGTTAGATAATTCTGAATTTATTTCAATTCTTCTGTCATGAATTATACAAAAGCCATTGTTTCGAGGAAGTAGTAGCCATTGAACTGAGAGACAAGGAAGAAGATAGGAAATGGTATTGAATAGAAAGAGATGGAGAAACAACAGCCAGCAGGTAGCCATCCAGCTCTGTATAGGGTCGGTTGCACAGAAGCCTGTCAAACTTTAACCATGATTGAATGCTATGAAAAGAGGCGCCTTCTTTTCAAAAAAGACTGACCTGATTGGTTCTTTTGGCATTTAATCATGATTAACCCTTTGCGCTCTTTTTATTTAATGTGAAGATGGCTCACCAACTCTCCTGTCCAGTGCAGCTGGACAGCGCCATTTTCTCATTCCACTCGTATTTAACTGCATGCAAGTCAACGAACTCTCCAGTCCAGTACAACTGGACAGAACTAAAATGCTCGATTCGGTCTCCTGTCCAGTAGTGCTGGACAACTACAGAGTGATAAATTTGTCTGTCTGTAAAAGTATCTATTGCTTTTACATGTCTGATTAGTGCTGGAACCTGGTGGTATATATGAAACTACCATAACCACATGTTTTTGTTTTGTGTCTCTTCATTCTAGTAGTGTATTGTTGGTTCTGACAGACATGTGACTTAACCTTCATGGAGTACTGTTTTGTTCTGTTATTATTTTTAATTATTGATCAATATTTTCTCAATGGCTGACCGGGAACTTAATTCTGATAAAATAGGAGATGTCTTGGAAGAAGAAATATCAGAATATGATATTTCAGAAGGCGGCAGTGACAACGAATATACTGTTGAAGATAGTGATCACGACAGCAATTTCGACATTGATTAACATTGACAACAGCTAACTGTTTTCTTATCATTCACACCTTATTTATTTAGTTTTAACATTGTTGTATTAGTCTATATATTAAAATATAATGCTATGCTGTTTATAAATTGTTTGGAAAACAGGAATTTAATACCGAACATATATTTGCTATATTGGTTACAATGTGTGATAAATAGGTTCATCTGTAGATCATACATAATATATAATTGGGTATCAAATATTGGCATAATCTACAAATATGCCTGTTTCTCCTTTTTTTATAACATTTTTTGTCATTCGTCTCTTAAATTTTTAGATTTTCCATAAATTTTCATGTTATAACACTTTAGAAACGTGTTCTCTTTTTTTTGCAGGCCTATTTATTAAAATTCCGGAATTGATAGACTATAATATATTTTATTTATAAACATTTTTAAAGGATATATAAAAAAACAAGTTTTGAAGAGTCAATTTTTTGAATATGAAATTTGTAGATTAAATGAGATACACAAAATCTAAAACCTGTCTCTTCAGTGATAAAAGCACTTGTTTGCAAAAACAATTCCGAGCTGTATTCCGAGCTAAACAACTCCGACAGGAGATCTGTGAGGACAGGCAGAGGCTAAACAATACTGAGCTGATGAATGAATCCTTCATGTCCAGTGGTACTGGACTGGGGAGCGCAAAGGGTTAAAATTCAACAGGCTTTTGTGCAACTGGGACAATGGGTTTGTTTAACTTGGAGTTAAAGACCATCTTCCTATATGAGTAGGTGGGTCTCACCATATTTCCTGCTATGCTGATTCACTCATTATAGCAGACAATTCTTCATAATTATTGAGCTACGACTTTAATTTATAACAATAAATTGATATCAACAGGTACACCTTTACATGCTGACTAAAGACTTGAATTAATCATACCCTTTTATTTCCGAAATACCTGGTAAGTTGTTATAGCATAACATATATTAGTCAATATAGACATCCACTACACAGTTCATAGGTTCGTATAATTGATTTTTTGAGTTCATATAATCAGTTTCTTATTCAGTGTTTCTATAGCTTCCTTTAATGCTACTCTTGCTTACTATTTTTAATATCTTATTTATTGCCAACTGTTCTGTAACATCAGAATCTACAAAGGACCTCAAAATATCTTGTGATTTATAATTAGATTTCCTATTGAATAGGACAAAGAAACCACATGGTACAAATTGTATTGGTATTATGTGGTCGCTGTATTCATAGCCCAAAACATAGGCATAAGAAGTCCTGCAACTAGATAGTTAAAGTATGCAATATTTACATTAAAAGGACAATATCGTTTTGAGTGAACCAATGTTTGCAATGCACCTTTGAAGAGCTAAACGAATCTTATCTCTTGTCAATATCCTAAAAGTTCTTCAGCCCGGGGGGCTTACCAGTTTCTACAGTATTATTATCACCTCCCGACTATTTCTAACCAATCTACTATCCGTCTGACTTTGTCTTTTTTGTCTTATTTCATTGATGCAGTACAATGAATACTGAATACTGTCCTTGTTTCTCAAATGATCATCATTTTTTCTCCTTTAGGAACTTCGGCCAAAGGATATAGAATATTTACAGTGTATGTGAGAGGGAATGATATTAACAGAGTACCAGATCACGATTATAAATAGAATAGATTAGGTTTAAATTGATGCAAATATAATCATCCATTCATGGAAATTGCAATAATACTCTGGTTTATGCTCTTATTCACAATGAGAATGAAAAAACGAATTATTCAATGTATTCAACTAAGGATGGGAACATCCTTAGAAAGATTGTAATGAAAGAGGAATGCAATTGAAATTTGGCATAATTCTCTATTTTTGAAAAGGACAGGAATGAGTATTCCTTTTATGAGCCGGAGTATGGTGGAATAGAGCTGTTAGAAAGATAAGCTGATACTGTATTGAATAGAAACTGAGAACTAAACCAAACATGGATAGATGAATGAATGAATGATAAAGAAATTTGATGGTGCAAAATTCGTCTCATGTTTTGGGACTTGACCTGTACTTTTCAAGAAATAGCCAATTCAAGGAATTTTATTATTAGGCAGGTGGACAATGATGATGCTCAACGCACATCCAGTTTCAGAGTTCTGCGTCTTTAGAAAACTGTTATCTGCTGAATGACAACAAAAAGGCGTATGAAAGGCTACTGTATTCAATGCAACACATTTTGGGAAATACGTACTCCAAAATATACACAGCTTATGTGTTTTAAAGAATTCCCAAACATTTAATATGACAATAGGTTGACATTATTTTCGTTTGTGTTCACATTCATACTTTGTTCGTTCATCAAAAATTCTACTTCAGTAGTTGAAGTTAGGGACTTCAAGGAAGCTTTTTT